>NC_060184.1:55246420-55501419 GCF_021184085.1 Oncorhynchus gorbuscha
AAGTTTTGGTTCTACCCGGGGACCATGGTTGTGCAACACACAAAAGACAGTCTACACAGCATGCAGTGGATCCTTTGACCCAGCTGTCCAGTAAAGGTCAACTGGAGAAGTGACAACAGGCTGTGTGAGAGCTGAACTCTGCCTCATGGAGGGATGGATGGTAGAGTTGTAGGTCGCCATAGATGCCCCTTTGGTCTCTGCTTAGTCATACATTTACAGTCCAGACCATCTCCTTAGCCCAGACCAAGCCAGTCACAAACTAGGTCCATTATTTAGAATGAAGACTCAACAAGGAGCCAATCAGAGAGCGTGGATGCTCCGACACCATGTTTGGGCCCATAAAGCTCTGGTCACAATGTGTGCACTACATAAGGAATCGGGTGCCATTTGGGGCGCAGAGACAGAGTGATGCTGAGGCTAACCAGAGCAGGTCACACTGCAGGCTCACTGTCAGCCTCAGTCTGGACTATAGCTAAACACACAGATGACACCAACAGCACAGTCGGGCTCAACCACGCGTACAACTGTCCGTCATGATGAAACAAGAGTTGGGAGTCTGCTGCCAATGTCCGATTTAGTTTCACGTCAAATGTGCGAGCAGGAGGACCCTGAGGATAACCTTGTTGCTATGGCCATCAAAACAGTCAAATGTACCACTGGCAATGGCTGGCATATGTACCCGAATAGAGGTAGAAATAATATATTCAGTTAAATCAAATCAACAAAAACAGGCACATACTGTAACTTCTATATATGCACACCGAGTTGAAACAGACAAGACGGATCTATATTTGACTGTTAGTTGAATCACAGACAAATCCAGATCATGGCCACAGCGAGTACGTTTACACGCACAGGAACCATAAAACACCTGCTCTTCCGAGCGCTCTCTCAAATGAGTAGGACATGCAGACACCTCAATGGGCGTTCCAGAGGATGTATTGGATCTGCGTACGAGTCAGCACCAGCCGCGTGAGCCGCCCTCCTTTAGCGCAAACGAAGTGAGTCCGGAAAAACAAATGTTGTTTTACACAAAACTTTCATACGTCCCGAACTCCCGAATCAAATGCGCTTCCCAGAAATAACATGGTCACTGTAGTGGAATGTTTATCTTGAATAGACTACTTTCCACGTTTATCAGAGTGCCAACAGGTAGCCTGATTTCAGATGTGTCCACGGAAACAGGGTTATTAGGGACATCGTTATTCTTGCAATGTAAACGTTTGAATTCAATTACTATATCAAAATCCGACTAGCCACGGCAAATCGCATTATTGTGTGCGTGTAACCGTACTCACAGCCAGTCCCTCAGAGACTCAGACTGAAGAACAGCAGCGTTTATCTCCAAGCTTCAGACTATGTGGAACCTGGAGGGCAGAGTGCACTTTCTAGGAGACTCCGGGGAAAATGTGTGGACTATAAAGGGGAAGCATTCCTCGTAGGAGACCGGCATAGTGGTGGCATAGTGGTCCTAAAGCCTGGGGCACCCTCTGCTCACAAACACTGCTGTGTGTCCAACCATGAGTGGACGACCCTGTTTTTGGGGGAACGGGTCAGAGAATGACGTCTGTAGAAGTGGATCGGGGCACAGAGAGACATCTGCAGCTGTAGCTGAGAAGAAGTGCCGACCGACCAAACCACTGGGCACACACACACACACGACCTTGTTGAGGCAAGAGGTTCCACAAACCGCTAAAGAATTTGTGACGTGACGCCAATGATAGATCCTTTATGCACTTCATGGAGGATTCAAGAGGACGCACATTCTCAACTTTGCAGACAGTTCTGAATAGAGGTGGACACACACACACACACACACACACACACACACACACACACACACACACACACACACACACACACACACACACACACACACACACACACACACACACACACACACACACACACACACACACACACACACACACACTTTGGAAGTCATTGGAAGCACATGTTATTCCACTATGTCATCAATCAATTTAAAAGCCAATCCTAGCCTGGTGGGTTAACAACTGCAACCACTCAACGGCCAGCATGATGACATGGGCGAACGGACTGAAACAAGCTTATGGAAGGACTTGATTAGATGTGTGAAACCACTGGTCTGTAACACTGTTGCATTGGAAACATTACAATTCCCTAAAGTAGATTTAAATTGATATTTCCACAGCCGGCATTCCCCAATTCTCCAGAGCACGACACGACAACGATGGCACGACTACAATCGACAGCTACAGCAGTTCATAAAGAGACTAGCCTTCCCGATCCCCTTAGAAAATGCTTTTCTGAACAACAGCGGTCAATGGAAACGCCTCAGTATATTGCTCAGCGACGGACCTAGTTCTTAGAGGATGGCGGTACATTTCGCAGAGACCGAATCTCGTCGACGAGGTTAAGAGACCTATTACGACAGAGATGACCGTAGAGCTCGATTCAAATCCAACTCAAACTCCATTTCTGCTGCCACTCTCTCTCTCTCTCCATCTATTTCTCCATCTATTTCTCTCGCCGACCTTCCTCATGGAGTGCTCGGCACACCAAGCAACCGAACGCCCAAAATAGATTCCTTGAACTCGCGTCAGAACGAACCCAGCGGTCCCTTGCTTGCTCCCGGCCTCTTTACTTCCTCCTACATTTAAGTCATTTGCAACCTACATTCCCACAGTGAGTCAAGGTGAGGCTCTCACCATCTCTCAAAAACAAAAAGCACTCTTTCACAGGCCTAGGATCAAAAGCCGATTCAAGTCGACAAGCATAAACAAACCGACTGAGTCACGAGTGTCAATATCCAACACAAGTCAACAATTAAAAAAAAAAAAATTATCATGTGGCTGTCGCTGTCCCCTCTGACCGACTGAAACACAGCATTCACAAAAACGATGTCATGTGCTCTCACATGTGTACACAACGAATGAGCGAAGTTGCCTCGCCAATAAGAATGACCCAAACGAGCTGCACGGAGACGACTACTGCCTAGAGGCTTTGCCTGGTCAACCCAGGGTCTCTTTGATGCGAAAGAGAAGAGGGGCTCACCTGTCTTTGATGGACATCTGTCTGGCTGACATGGCTTCGGAGAGCTCCATGTCCTCCTGCTCCGACTGGACCAGGCTGTGTGCGTGTCCCAGACCACTGCTGCGGTCCGTGAGCGAGTCCGCTCCTCCCAGCTCCTGAGACAGCTGTGTGTGTGGAGCGAGAGACACGCTCCTTAGTGGCCCTGCTGCTACTGCTGTTCTCAGCGATGACACGCTGGGCTCCGGCAGCTCTGCGCACACACACACACACACACATTAGGAGAGCTCCTAGCACAATCAATCACCAGCAGGCAGAGCAAAAGCCACATCAAACACACAATCATGTTGACACACACACACACACACACACACACACACACACACACACACTAGGAGAGCTCCTAGCACAATCAATAACCAGCAGGCAGAGCAAAAGCCACATCAAACACACAATCATGTTGACATGAACGCACGCGCGCGCACACACACACACTCACTTATCAAGAAGCTGGAAGCGGCTGACGAAAAGCGGCCACTAAGTGTTAAAAGCCTCAGCCTAGTTTCTCCTCTAGTTGTGTGAACACTAACAGAGAACCTCCCTCTACAGAAGCCACAACGTAACACAGTCGACTAACCAGTAAGTGTTCCTCTCGCTCTTCAGCTAGTTCTCCCTCTGTGGCCCCCTGGACACTACTAGCCCCCCTCTCTCCCTCTCTCTCCCTCTCTCCCTCTCTCCCTCTCTCCCTCTCTCCCTCTCTCCCTCTCTCCCTCTCTCCCTCAGTCTGTCTGTCTTGACATATTTCTTCTGACTGGTCCGTGCCCTAGCAGACTGGGGGACAAGTCAAACGCTGATGCAGACTGATGAGACAAACCGGGGCGAGCCAGCTAGCGTCTACCCACTGTCAAATAAGGGAAAGCCTGAAGGGAAACCACAGCCAGCGTGTGTGAACATAATTTACAGACAACAGGAAATGTGTTTGTTTTTTTTAACGAGAGATCAAGCCTCTGGTACGTGAAGTGTGGTAGTATTAGCTATGTTGACATGTGAGTAGTGTAGATGGATTTACTATACAACAGGAGCATAGAAGTGGGTGCACCAAGACACAGACAGCTAACATGATCTGTCGAATGACCGTAATGGGAAATTCATTCATAAGACTCACACACACACCAATGATCACTCATATGAGGGAGAGAGGAGAGAATTCATTTGAAGTGGATTTTTAAAAAGTATGAGTGAACAAGAGGCAAAGTGAGAGAAAGTGAAAGAAACAGAAAAGACATCTTTCCTACTGTCAGTCTTGTTCCCCTAGAGGCTTATCTTACCAGTGCTGACGACCTTTGACCCAAGCCTGTCTGGGTCCTGCAGTTCTTGTGATAACGGTCTTAGATAGCCCGTCTGCTCCTGGTGCAGTCTCTGGTCCTGGCTCTCTGATCTCATCAACGAGCGCTGGGGCTCCACACCCTCACCTCTCCTGGCTACACGCTGCACCTCCTCCCACTCCGTCCCCCCAGACCAGGCCGGAGGCTGGGGCAGGGGGGCCTGTCTGACAACTCCCTCTGGAGAGGGCAGCTTCCTCTTCCCTCCTCCCAGACCATGCTCCTCTTCTTGGGGGAGGACTGTGGTCGTGTCAGCCTGGTGGCTCTGGAGATCCAGAGAGGCCTGGTGGTGGGGGCCGGGCACAGACTTCCAGACGGCACTGAAGGGTTCTGTGATCTGGGTGGGAGGACTGGTGTGCCGGGGGATGGAGCTCTCGTAGTACCCAGGGTTGGGTGCAGCGAGAGCGGCCTCGGCGGAGCTACCCCCGCAATCCCTGGCCAGGTGGATGTCCCCTGCGTGGTCTGTGGAGACCGTGGCCCCAGGTCTGAGAGCTGATGAGGAGAGCTGGTCGAACCTGGCCCCGGCTTGGATCTGTGTGGAGGGAAAAGAGGGAGCGAGACAGAGGGGGAGGAAGGAAAGCGAGATAACAGAGAGAGCGAGTGATCAAAGAGAACAGAGAGAAAGAGGGAAATAAAAAAAAAAGGTCAGCAGGAGAGGGCGAAAGTTCACTCAGCAGAGGCGCTTGTCCACCCGGTAACAGAGGCAGCAAGGCTACCAGACAGACAATGGATCTCTAGATAATCACGCTGACTAATCACAGAGTGACTCATTGCACTTCCTGCCCGTGTGGTTCAAAAGAACTGCAGTCTGGCTAGCCAATCACAGCCCACATCACAAAGCCATGCCCGACCAGTCATGTCGCCCGCCACCCCACCCCCCCTGACAACCACAAAGCACAATGAGTCCAGGGTCATATTCACTGGTAACCAAAAAGAAGCAGACCGAAACAGGGAGTGACCTAAGATCCACTTGTTTTCGTTTTTGGTTGCAAAACATTTCGCTACAGTCTGCACTAATGAACAGAACCCAGATGCAGCCAACATTCTGAAGGGCAGGATGAGTTCAGCCACCCACTCTCGCTCTCTATTCACAGAATCATGCTCCAAGAATAACGCCGAATCAGTCTTTTCAAGGATGAGGAGATACTGACGCAATCATCCATTCATTTAGCATTGATCCAAAAATGTCACTTCTCAACTGACAAAAATCTGATAAAAATCAACAACAAAAAATCTGATGTTACTCAATAAAGCGATGTTCCCTTTTAAGAAGAGTCTCATCTTTGTGGTGACATCATTTCCACATCCTGTTGTGGTCTGAAGATGTTCCACACATGTATTATGATTACTCAGCGGACAGCGTCAAGTTCAAGGACGTTCCTCATCTTCTATGTCAAAGGTTAGAAGATAGTTTTTGACTGCGTCGAACCTTAGAGTTCCTGTGCTTCAACCCTATAATGTATGGCGTACTAACCAGTCCAAGAAGTCCATTCTTTCGTCCCGCTCTTTCAGTCACAACAACCTTGTTTCCACAGTGACTGGTGGGAGATGAACCCTGGCTGACAAATACCTGCATTCAGTCCATCCCTCCATTCAGAGAATGAACCAGGGAGCAGCCATTTGTCCTCCTCTCCTCCACCACAGCGGGTTCTTTCATGCCAAAGAGCAGCTCAGTGAAATATTGGGAATGCGGTGCCATTTGGGACTAAGCCTTTCCCAGCCTTCGTCCGCACATCACACAACGATGTCTTCGTCACAGGCCAATGAAGAACGAGCAGCAGAAGCCACACGTGCGTATTGAATCAGTGCGTATTGAATCAGTGCGTATTGAATCAGTGCGTATTGAATCAGTGCGTATTGAATCAGGCTTTTCTTCAAAAGCTTCTAGGGCATGCGATGCCCCTGTACTCCACTTTCAGACGAAGCAGCCCCGGATTAAATCAGAAGAGCATCCCCACACTCAAAACGTCTCTCTAATGAAGATGACATTCTAATTTGGGTCAATGCACCAGTTCTGAGTGCGGCGGTTTCAAGAACCACATGAAATGGCCTCATGATAGACTGAAATGGGACGCTTGCTGCTTGCCCAGATAATGCTATTGCATGTTCTATAGTTGTGCAACAAAACGACGACAAGAAGCACATGGACGATTGCTAACGTGTTGCCAAGAGCCAAGCGTAACACTAGTTGCAGGTAAACGCACGGACACTGGTGAGCCAAAATGGCCGCGGTGCCATGGTAGAGCCTTACTTGTGTAATGCCGCACTGGCCCTGAGGGACTTCTACTGGGCCCTCGTCACACAGCTCCTGTTCATCAAAAGTGTCTGTGTCTGAGGGGTCCTGTTCCACAGATACATAGTCTCACACACTTAGGAAAAAGGTGTGCGAGTGCGAGTGAAACATTTCTTTGAAACGATATTAAACAGGGGTTATGTAGAAAGTGGGATAAGAGGTTTGAATCAACGTTAGAACGATATAAGGAATAGCCATCTAAGAATGATTACGTCACAGAGATACAAATAGAACCCCTCCTACCGGCACCATTTACTGTAAATAAATACATCTCTTCCTACCTGCTCCATGTCTCCCAGGGTTATGGGCTGGGTCTGGTAGCGGGCGTTGGCCCTGCGCCCCCTGGTATCAGGCCTGGTCCGGGTCACCCTGGTAGCAGGCTGGGCCAGCCTGTTGAACAGAGCCATCTTCTCTGCCAGGCTGAGGGTGGACAGATCTGGCTCTGCATCCCCATGGCCCTGCTGGGTTTTTGATTGGTTTTACAATTTAAAACGCAATTCAACCACACGTCGCTACAACACATTTAAATCATTGAGGATAACACAAAAATAAAAGAAAACACATTTCCATTGTGGTCCTATCATTCACCAAAACATACATGGTGCCGGGCCTGTGTCTCCTCGGGGGGAGAGGAGGTCTGGAGGAGCATGGTGGTGGTGCGCTGCCCCTCTCTCTGGGCCTCCAGGGCATCCTGAGCCCGCCGTGCCTCCCTGGCCTGCTCCTTGGCCGCAGCGCTTCGCTGTGAGGACGCCTGCAGACTGGGAGGAGGAACACCCACAGAGGGGGAGACGGGGAGAAAAACATGAAGGCAGGCTGGAACATGCAGGCCAGAGAGCCATGCTACACATAGAGACAGGGTGTACAGTCTAGTGCATAGCCCACAAATACAAATACACTGTCATTGTGCTTCGTCAACGGGGTAATACAATCTCTGTGCTACATCTTTTGAGAGGTTGAAAGAGATCTTGGATACCATGAATTTGACAACGGTGTAAGATCATAAAGGGTTAAGAAAAGAGAAAATTGCAACAGATTAAACATGCAGGTTGTTCCCGCAAAATACACAAGGGGGCGCCACACATCCAAAGACTACTCCTGACCTGTTGAGAACAAATTTATAGTAACAATTTCCACAAAACCAAAGGTTAATATAACCAAAACACAGACTCTGTTTGGACCAAATGTTAGTCTGCTTCCAAAAACAACATTGAAAAACCAACCATGCAGTCCACCAATGTAGCTGCTGTTAAATTGTACACCTTGTCCCAGATGTGTTTGTGCAGTCTTACCAACTGACCATTTGAGTTGGAAAGACAGCACAAAACAGATTTGGGACCAAGCTAGTGAGATTAGTGCCTGGGCCAGGTCAGGTTGACCCCTAACCTCTAAAACACCATGCACACGCGTGTGCTGACGTGCGTGTACCTGTACGGTGTCACAGTGCAGCTGACTAGTGTGGGGCTCGGTATGCGTGCTCGGGTCGTATCGACAGACACAGTTTGTGACGAGGGAGCCGGGACACTTTAGTGACAGTACAGACAGGGACAGACAGAGGGGACAGAGACAGAGTCACACGGGGACACAGGAAGAGAGAGAGGACAGAAGGGGAAGAAAAGATCCAGAGAATTCTTTAAAAGGGCAAGGAAAACATACCAATAATGGAATTCCTCTGTGAATGAAGATGGTAGACTTCACAATAAGACAGAGTATAGTAAGTATGTTGTATAGTGGATATTTTCTACGGATCAGTGGCAAGCCCCGTGACTTGTTAGCCACTTTCTCCATCCTCCCAGTATTAACCAACCGACTGGAACCAACAGGCAAATCACATATCATGTTCTCAAATCAAAACGCTGACTGTGGCAATCGATCCACGAAATGGCTCCGTCCCAAATGGCACCCTATTCCCCTACAGAGTGCACTACTTTTGTTTTGACCAGGGCCCATATGGCGCTGATCAAAAGTAGCGCACCGTGTCGGGAAAAGGGTGCCACTTGGGACGCATCAAAAGGTGGCATATCAAATAGGAGAGTTGGCCAAACAGGCTAGGAATGTGAGAACAATATATTGGAACATACAGCATGTCAGAATTAACATAGCACCTGAATCACATTAACTGTGACTCAGAGAGCCAACAGTATCACCTCTCAGAACAGAGGGAGTGACGCTTAGGTTTGAGGTTGACGGGTAACCCATAGCTATCGAGTCTGTTTCCTAATGTGTTGACATCAAAAGGTTGAGGTCACATTTGACATTTTACAGGTTCATGGACTGAAGTTTAAAAACTAGCCCACACTCCTCTCCAGCTCTTCCACCACACAGGCAGCTGAGAGAGAGGGGAGAGAGAAATGGAAGGATGAAGGAATAAAGAGATGGAGGGAGAGGGAGGTGTAGTTGGGACTTACGTGGCAGCAACGACCACCTCCTCAGTGGTGACCGGCTGGGTACGGGAGCGGTCCTGGATGCGTCTCAGTCGCCTCTCGATGGCCGCGTTCCGGGACTGGGGTTTGGGGGCACCCCCGTCAGTGCCCCTCTCCAACTCCTGCCGGAGGCCATGCATGGAGACCAAAGTAATGTGTCATCATTTCAACGCAAAGCTCAAACTATCAGTTTCAAGGGAACCCAATAGATACAAATCTACTTGAACATAATTCCCATACAGACTAAAGAAACATGTTCAGTTATACCAGAGCCTCTGGAGATGCCCAAGTACCTAATCAAAAGAGTGGAAGAAATGGTTGTTGCAAAGGTTTGTTTTTGTAAATCTTTACGAAGCGTTTGCATAGAGAGTGAAGGTGGACCGTCTTAAAACATGAGGACAGAGTTCATCATGATGTAGCCCAAGATGTTAGCATGAGACAGATTGAAGAGAAAGCACGCGATCACCGTTCTTGACCTTAGCCGGAGTGCCTGCAAAGACGGTCTATGTGCTGACAAGATACTAACGTCTCCATTCTAACGAATGGAAATGAAGGTGTGCAAAAGGGCAGGTGTCACCCGCGCCCACTTATATCAGTACATTCGTGCAAGCATTACCAAACGTATATTTGATCAAATAAGCCTCACATAGGTCAACATAACATTTAATTGCTCATTTGCTAACGCAAGTCTCATTGACCTCCATACAAAAAAAATGCCCGTATATAAAACATTCGGCTTTATTGGTGTGTGAACATTTTTGGGGCGGGTCAGCTCTCACTTCGCCTCTTGTGCCGGCGTGCTCTCTTGCCAACTCCTGGTGGAATTGTCATGCCAACGACAGCGATGGAGTTGGCAAGAGCACAAAGGCTTGGCCCGCTCTGCTTGAGCAAACTATGACTTCAGTTCAGAAAATATGCGGCCTCTGTGTTATTACTATGGCTTGCTATGCACTTCATGACAGTATATTCCACATGCAAGTTGGCCAAAAGACGACTCTGTATGGAAAAGTAGACCGTTTCAATGCTTATGTAGTTGATTAGTGGCATATTTCTCTCCGTCGGTCTGTGTCGGGCCTAAATCAAGCTCAGAGTCAAGCTGCTCGGCTCGCAGCAATGTGTGGAGTAACTGAGTCACAGAAAAGGAACGCTGTGTGTGTGTGCGTGTGTGTGTACAAGCTCATATCCACGACTTGCTACCCGGACGCAACATAAACACAGGTGAGAGAAAACACCAAAGCAACATTGTGTTCTTTCGTACCCTGAAGAGAGACCGCTTGGCTGCAACACTCAACTTGGCCCTCTCATCCAACTTCTCTTCATCCGCTAGAGAGTGAGAGAGAGAAGAAACCGACAGACAGAGAGAGAGAGAGAGAGAGAGTGAGAAACAGACAGAGGGGAGGAACAGAGAGAGAAAGATGATAGCAAAAATCCAGTGTCAAATGGAGCCAGATTCTGAGAATCTTGAAAACCAATTCCCATAATAAAACAGCTTGCTTGAATCATGAACAAAACAGTGACTTTAAATACCAGTCCAATACCTGCACATTGAAGTACTACAGGCCAAAGGTTTAAAATCCTCATCATCTGTAATGTGTATCAAACAAAGACGAGCTAAAGCTGCACTGATGCAAGTGACCGCAGTGTGTTTGGGAGGCAGGCCGAGCAGCAGAGACAGACATACAGGTGTGATCTGAGAGGGGTATGTCCCAAATGGCACGCTATTCTCTATGTAGTGCCATACTTTTCACCAGAGCCCTAGTCTAAAAGCACTTAACTATATAGGGAATAGGGTACCATTTCAGACACACTGCAGGACAGTATGACATCACCTTGAAAGCATCCCCTTTGACTGACGCCGCACTACACTGCTGACTGACTGAGGGTGTGTGTGTGTGTGTGTTTTATAGGAACCAGATGGAAGAATAGTACTCTGCTCAGTAAAACCGTAGCCATGTTATGCTACTGTGAACACCAATAATGACTCTATAAAACTAGTTCAAATGTTTTTATTTTTGACATTGTAAAAATCAGCAGTGTACTGACGAGCCTTGCGTCATTAGGCGGTTCTCATTAAAGGGAATCTTTCTAAAATGTTTACAGACCTGCGGAACGTAAACGTATTAACTTGACACGATGGCACGCACTTTTACTTTTCAAAGCTCAGCTACAAGAGTCCTTTTAATCTTTTCCCAATTAAGTTCAAAAGGAACTTACCTTCAGTGCTGGGTAGATCTGGGCCCAAACAAGACCTTCAGGAGAAAAGGAAAAACCAGCACTGAAGCAGTGAAATTCACCAGGACTCACATATTATTCATCCATTATCAAGTGGTATGAAATCGATGGTAAAGGACTGCTACTGTGAGTACAGCTACCAGAGAGGCAGTGGAGCGATTGAGAGCAGACAGAAAGCAGCAGCCACAGGAGTAATGTGATGGGGTAGGTGGTGTTCAGAAATTACACCGGCCGAGTCCCAAATGGCCCCCTATTCCCTACGTAATGCACGACCATAGGCCTCTGGTCAAAAGTTGTGCGCTACATAGGGAATAGGGTGCCATTTGAGACGCATGCACAGAAATCAGATTGCAACAGAGAGACTTGTCCTGTCTAAGGCATTAGACAGCACTGCAGAAATAAGTCTGCTGAAGAGAGAGAGAGAGGACTGCTAGACCTTAAACAGTAAACTAAAGGAGTGACTCATCTGCCCGCGGGTCACATGACATATCCACTGGCAGGATAGACTCAGCATGCAGGCGGCAGACCTTTGGGGTAAAAATCTGTTAACCCACTGTTCCCTGGGCGGTCGAAGACATGGGTGTTGATTAAGGCAGCCCTCCACACCTCCCTGATTCAGAGGGGTTGGGTTAAAGGCAGAAGACACGTTTCAGTTTAAGTTGTACAACCGACTCGGTATCCCCGTTTCCATTTCTAACCGCCTGTCTAACTCTGCAGCCCGGCTGAAGAGCGCAGAGGCTTCCGGTTGAAACTCACATCCACTACAAGACCATGCATGGTACTTGCCTATGGACCAGCAAGAGGAATGGTCCCTGCCTACCTTCAGGCTACGCTCAAACCCTACACTCCAACCCGAGCCCTTCGTTCTGCCACCGCAGGTCTCTTGGCCCTCCCCACCCCTACAGGAGGGCAAGTTCCCACTTAGCCCAAGCTTTTCTCTGTCCTGGCACCCCAATGGTGGAACCAGCTTCCCCCTGAAGCTAGAACAGCAGAGTCCCTTCCCACCTTCCCGATCTGTACCTCTAACGAGCATCTTAAAATAACCTTAAAATAAAATATATAGTAATTTTGGTGATTAACAGAAAATCTAATCCTACTTGAATGACAAACATTTTATTCATTTTTATATACATACATTTCTATTATATATACACCACATAGTTGAAAAGAAACTAGCCTACTTATTTTCGCTATTGACTTTTTATAAAACTGCCACCAGTTTGAATACGTGTTGAATAATTGTATATATTTTACATGTGATAAGGCCACACAATTACAGACACCTGCGATAACCTGAAGTTCCCAGTAAAATACCCTCCCTTTGCAACCCTACTCATGTCAGTCTAAACTAACACTTCCTTATACGACCCTCTCTATAGTGTAGGGGAGAAATAAGGACTATATTTGCCATGCCTGAAAACACCCACACAGCCTACAGTACATGCGGCCTGAGAGAGAATGCAGCGGTTTCTGGATGAGCCTGTGTAGTGTACTCCTTCACAGCAGACTACTAGCTACTCTCTCTAGTCTTCACCCATGGGAAGTGAGGACTAATTCTGGGTTTGCCATGCGTTTAAAAAAAAAAAAACACAGTACACACACTGTACCTATCAGACAGCTGTCTCTCAGCCGAGGTGATGGGCTGGGTCCTAAACCTCTCGGAAGTCTTTCTACTCTCTCCGGGGGAGATGTAGAGTCTGGGCCTGCGCCCCCTGTCCCCCCTCCACGGGACATCCGTACTGTCCCGCTGCCCTCGCCAGGGGAACCCCGTACCCCCCGGGTACACCAACTCTACCTCTTCCTCCCTTCGGGCCGCAACGCAGACAGGGAGATGGGGCGATGAAGAAAGGAAAAGAGGAAAATATCAAGGTGAGGGAATGAAAGAAAGAGCAGGGAAAGATATGCAGTCATTTAACAGAGGCGAGCTTCCGCACAAAATCCCATCCCCTGATTCTCTACATTGGAGGAGCAGAGGGAAGCCATTGACATGCAAAGATTTGCTTGATTGGCGACTACGTCGTGTTACACACAACACACACCCCCCATACTGTCCAACAGCTAGTCCAGGCACTCAGCCTAAGAGAAAGCAGCAGTCAACAACCCCCCCCCCCGCCGCGAAACGCTCTACTGCTAGCGTTAGTGATCGGATGAGTGTTTCCACTATGCGTTAGTAGAAGAAACCCTGTTCAGAATAATCACACCGGTTATTTTGGGCCAGGAGGAGGTAGGTGTTAGCTAGGCAGGGCAGGGCAGCGAGCGAGTTCCTGATAGAAGCCAGCAGCAGCTCCTAGCAGAATGGATTGTAGAACAGCACTGTACTACAGAACAGAACCACCTACAGCTTTGTTTGCCTGACGACTGGGGCAGTAGCAGTCGTAGCACCCTCCAGGTAGGAGTGGCGAAGCTTGGCCACAGAGACACGAGCGTCCCTGGTCTCTGGAGGGCTCCGGTCTCCGTTACTGATCCCATCCTCACTGGCCCATTGTTGCAGGACTGCTGCCTCTCTGACCCACCCTGGACCTGGTTCTTGGGTCTTGGGGATGGAGCCTCTAAGGGCCCCAGTGTCCGACGTGGGGCGCCTGGAGGAGACGGGAGAGTCTGTGGTCATGGCTCCTCCCCTGGTCTGGATGTAAATGGCGTCGTCATTCCGCGGTTGTTGGCGCTCCTCTGAGGATCTGACCTCTGCGGCCAGCAGGCGGGAGACGAGTTCCCCTGTAGGTCTGATTGGTTCAGGGTCTGTGTCCGGTTCCTCCAGTCTCATCCTGGTTCTCCCTCCTCCCATGCATCCTCCTCTGGGCCCCTCCGGCTCAGCCTTCCTCCCGTGTCCTACTCCCTGGCCTTCTCGGGCCCTGCTGTAGCCAGCCTGCTCCTCGTCTCTCCTGGGGCCGCTCCCACGCGGATCCTCTGTGCTCTTCTCCCTGCGTCTGATCTCCGATGGCAGCACAGCTTTCCTGCTCTTCAGTAGTCCCTCCGTCCTCACTTCCTGTCTGCCCTCCCTATGGGCGCCCCTCCTCTCCTCATCCACCTCTCCCTCCATCTCCTCTTCCTCCTGCGGCTGAGGCTGTTGGGGCTGCTGTGCCTTGGGACCGGGGCCGGTGTCCATGGACAGATAGCTGGGGTCATCACTCAGCCCAGAACGGGTGAGCTGAGGCTGGGGGTGAGAGTAGGCTGGCTGTGGGCCTGTAGGGTTGGTGGTGGTGTAGGCTGGAGCCTGGTGGTCATGGTGGGCTGTGGGGAAGGTGGTGGCCCGGGGCTGGGGGTGTCTCCTGTACAGGGGGGCCTCAGCGACACGGTGGCCCAGCTCTGGACTCAGTCGGATTCCCTCCTCCTTGACGAGCCTCTCCCTAACTCTGATTCTTCAGGGAGAGACCGAGAGGGTTAAAAACTTGCTGCAGTCTGCACTGAAACTCAGACAGCAGCGAGAAAAGAGAAATAATGGTGAAAGCCCAACACATCCCTTTCCTTCCCTCAGCCATAAATCATTCCTTTTCCCCTCTACCCCTCTCCCTTCTCAACCCCTCCTCCTCCTTATGCATCTCCATTTATTTATGTCAAAATGTCATCAGTATCACAGAGATCCCCAGAGAAAAATAGTCATATGAATGTACTGTAATACCATCTGACCAGTGAGATACTAATGCAAAATGCATGAAGAACTAAAATAAACAGGGAATCAAATTGGCCGCAGTGCACAGTCAGACCACATGCTGAAAGGTGGTGGGGGTTGGTTGGTAACATGCTAGGCTAGCTAGCAGCAGTTGTCAGGTGGTGGCTAATGCAACGCTAACAGTAGCACTTGTAAGATTTGTATGTGATGGCTGTGGGGTCCTAGGAGCAGTGCCTCCCTCTCCTCTGCCTTCTCTCGTCACCCGTCTCTACTACTCAAGGTCAGGGAGGACTCTTCCACAACAGTCTTCCACAGCTGAGTAGACCAGTGCCTGGATTCACAGAACACTTCATTTCTTATTAACTGCCATTTTGCCCTTGCCTATAGACTTAAGAAGAAAGTTAAGCAAAGTAGCTACTGCTTGTATTAGATTGTGTTTTGTGAATCTGGTGGGCAACCGGGCCTAGCACTGGCTGTGGAAGCACACCTCACCGTGTCTGCTTTTCTCCTAGTCTTTGAACGACATTCCTTTGTGACTAAATCCTAGAAGTCCTAGCTAGAGGTTCAGCTGTTCTTCATTCTGTTAGGCTCACAATTCTAGGCTGATATCGGATGTACTGCAGAGAATCAGACAATAATTTTCTGGCATCACTCTCACTTGTGGCTTTTTTAATTTTATTTTAAAGCCGTATATCCGACCATAATAACAAAGTCCTGTCAATTCCATGAATAAGGGTTGACATCCACTCCGAATCTATTTCGGACTGCTCTGTCGTACCCACGAGAGTACTACTGATCTGAGCCCAGTTTCGGGTTGCAAAACGTGCCGGTTTCCCAGGAATCCCGGTTGGAAGATTACTGGAGTTCACAAGGGAATAAGCAAGATATCAGAGAACCCTCTAACCAAAAGTTATCAGCAACTTTGCAACCCTAGCCAAGATCTAAGGAGATTTAGAGTAAATGTTTTGGGGTGAAATTGGAGCCAACTCGGCAATAATAATAATTGCAGCTCTAATTTCAAGTTCCTCTGACTGTGTGTAGGCCTGAGGGATATAGACTGTACAATATCTATTTGCTGAGTCAATGCTGGGAAAGGATTGGGGGATGAGCTGTGACTAAAGGGATTTCTCTCACAGTCCGACTCCCAGCCTCATCCTCCCTGAGACAGTCTGGCCTAGTCAGTAGAGAAACAAGAGGGAGAGTCCTGCAATAGAGCACTTACTGTAAGTAACGTGACAACTCTATAAGGCATTGAGATAGAAACGGCTTTAGAGTCACTGGACAACACGAACAGGGAGGAGGGGGGGGGGTAATTTGGTCAGTGAAATGAAAACACAGCAAAACACCCATTAATGTTGATGAGGAATGAGGTCTGATGTGAAGGTGGCATAACGGGCTCGGTTAAAAGATGGGAATGTGGAGGGAAGGGAGGGTCAAAACACCCTGTACCTGGAGGGCCAGTTGATAAGGGATTGGGTGTTGCCTTCCGAATCGGTCTGGAGGAACCAATTGCTGGTTAGTTTCACCTCCGGGCTGCACCAATGGGATGGGAGACGCAGTGAGTCAGCGACACTGGATCCAAAATGGCGCCCTATTCCTTATGTAGTGCACTACTTTTGACCAGAGTCCTATGGAGCTCGGGTCAAAAGTAGTGCACTATTATAGGGAATAGGGTGCAATTTCGAACACCTTGGGTGAGTGAGTGGCTAGGCCGCCCCGAGCATTTCACTTGTAGCACAAACACAACTGACTTCACATTTAGCATGACCAAGAAACATCCATCCACCTGCCTTGCACTTGAGTGGATATCCCATTCTGCTGGGAGCTCGGTCATCATTCTGGTATATGGAGAGATGTCAAACTATGAAACAATAAATCCTATCCGGGAATGTTCATCGCAATGAACAATGAAGAGACCTCAAATGGGGCTTGGGAAAAATGATAGGACACACAGACATGACGCACACAGCCGCATGCATCGCAACGCACAGTTACCACACGTCTATGGAATATTTGACCTACAGTAGATAGTTTGTGCACCGATATGTAGGCGACGTAGGCCTTTTCTCAAGTGATGTAGTTCTGTCCTTGAAACGTTCTTGTCTATTAAATGTTCTGTACAAGGTCATGTTTCATGTGGACCCCAGGAAGCTGCTGCTTCAGCAACAGCTAATGGGGATCCTAATAAAATACCTAATAGTAGGCATTCCACTGATGTATTGTGTACAATGTGCAGCAGTAGTCCTGCGGGTGAAAACAGCTCGTTGAGGAGAGGTCGAAGGACAACGGCAAGATTCGTGCAAGCTAACAGGTTGGCCACAAACAGGAAAACAACGGCACATTGCAACAGTGGTGTGCCGAACGCCATCTCGGAACGCACAACTCGTCGATCCTTGTCACAGATGGGCTGTTGCTGCAGATAACCACACCGGGTTCCACTCCTATCGGCTAAAAACAGAGCCATGCCCTCACCCAGCAGAGGGCAACAGCATGTGACTCAAAGGGTTTTTCTAAGAGAGCGAGAGCGAGAGAGAGCGAGAAAGCTGCTCCGTGTCTTAAACTCTAAACTCTTTCTCCAGGTGGGCGGCGTGGCCTTGCTGGCTTTCATCTGTGTCTCTGTATGTGCTCATAGTTCTGACCGAGGAGTCACAACGCGCCCCAGTAACCCAACACCCATCCTGATGGCTAACGCAACACAGCCGCTGCCAAGTTTTGAAACCGGAGAGAGAGAGGGTGGAGAGATGCCTTGTGGGATGTGGAATGGGAGCATGTGTCTCTAATCGTTTCCCCTCAGTAAGTCAACGTTTAGCACCAGCAGGCTACAGCTAGCTGGCTGTTCAAATGAGCTTGAGGGACTGAGGAGAGAAAGACGCCATGTCTCCAGACTAGACACAACACTGCATTGGACCATGACTCCCAAATAAAGAATACCTAAACTAACATCTAATATTGTGTCATTGGTTGGAATTGCATTGTATCAGCAGTCTCATAACCTGGGGTTTTGTTGACTTCGTGACTTCGGCTCAAGTGGGTTGTGCAACTGTTCAGCGAAGCAACAAACATAGCTGCTCCTTTAGTTTTATCACCTACATCCTACAAGTCGCTTTTCAACCACCTGAATATTCTGGCACAGAAGAAAAATACGTACAGTGCCTTCCGAAAGTATTTATACTCCTTGAATTATTCCACATTTTGTTGTGTTACAGACGGAATTCAAAATGGATTAAATATATTCTCACCCATCTACACAAAATATCCCATAATGACAATGTGAAAACTTAAGACATTTTTTGCAAATGTATTGAAAAATAAATCTCACTTAAGTATTCACACCCCCGAGTCAATACTTTGTAGAAGCACCTTTTAGCAAGCGAGTACAGTTGTAAGTCTCAAAGCTTTCCACACCTGGATTGTGCAACATTAATTAGCCTATTATTATTTTCAAAATTCTTCAAGCTCTCAAATTGGTTGTTGATCATGCTATACAACCATTTTCAGGACTTCCCATATATTTTCAAGTAGGGTTTTGACTTAAATAACTTCACTGTTTTCTTGTTGAGCAACTTCAGGGTAGATTTGGCCTTGTGTTTTAGGTTATTGTCCTGCTGAAAGGTGAGTTAATCTCCCAGTGTCTGTTGTTCCTCCAGGATTGGTCTGTGCCTAACTCCATTCAGTTTCTTTTTTTTTTTCCTGAAAAACCTTCCCAGTCCTTAAAGATGACAAGCATACTCATTGCATGATGCAGCCACCACTATGCTTAAACATTTGGCGTGGTACTCTAATGTGTTGTATTCGATTTGCCCTAAACATAACAATTTGTATTCAGTACAAAATGTTAATTGCTTTGTCACATATTTTGCAGTATTACTTTAGTGCCTTGCAGGAAATAGGATGCATGTTTTGCTTCCTTTTCACTATCAATTAGGTTAGTATTGTGGAGCAACTACAATGTTGTTGATCCATCCTCAGTTTCTCCCCCCCATCACAGCTATTCAATTGTGTAACTGTTTTAAAGTCACCATTGGCTTTAGTAGTTTCCTTCCTCTCTGGCAACTGAGTTAGGAAGGACGCCTGTAGTTGTAGTGACTGGGTGTATTGATACACCATCCAAAGGGTGATTAATAAGTTCACCATGCTCAAATGGATATTTCATGGATTTTTGTTTTGTTCTCACCTATCTACCAAATAGGTGCATGCAACTTATCATTTAACATGTTGAGCACATTTTTACTCCTGAACTTATTTAGGCTTGCCATAACAAAGAAGTTGAATACTTAATAAACTAAAAGACATTTAAGCTTTTCATTTCTTTGTAATTTTTTTTTCTCTCCGAAAAACATAATTCCACTGGCATTGTGTGTAGGTCAATGACAAAAAAAAATCTGTAATTCATTTCAAATTCAGGCTGTAACAACAAAATGGTGGGAAAAGTCGAGGGCTATGAATACTTTCTGAAGGCACTGTACATGCAGCAACATCAAACACGGTGCAGCAACAACAAACTGGACCTGGGAGAACTTCAGCTGTGTGTAAACCCTGTTGGATTGACTGAGCCTGCTGCTGCAGGCACAGATCGCTCTTCCTCTATGCTATAAATTATTGTGTGCATCCCAAATGGCACCCTGTGCCGTTTTTACTGCACTACTTTTGACCTGGCCAAAAGAAGTGCACTATATAGGGAATAGGGTGCCATTTGGATGCAGATAATGTTCCTGCCAAGAGGACGACCTTGTGAGAGTTCTGTTAAAGGGATCAAGGAGACTGAGTGCGTGTGAGAGAGAGAGACCGATGATCCCTCTCCTTCTCTCCATCCGTTTTATTTACAGTAAGGGGAAAGATACTGTACAGAGAGAGAACCTTAACAATAGGAAGAGAAAGAGGACTAGACAGTGTAGTAGGTCGGTCCACTCACCCCTGTCTGCCGAGGATATTGTGGGCCTGCTGCTCTATGAAGAGGTCCCCAGGGGATACCCCCTGTTTGGGGGAGGGCAGCGAAGACTTCCGGGTCGTCTTGGGAGAGCTGGGGGGCACCCCTGTGACGGTGTAGTCGTTAGCGACGGGCACCTTGGCCGAGGTGGGTGACGATGACGTCACATCCATGTAGCTGGCGGAAGAGGGAAGCTCGAGGGCACTGATGTTCCTCTCCTGCTGCCCCGCCCTGCGCTGGTTCTCCAGGTTCATCACCCTCTCCCTCTCCGTGAACGAGTCCACCCTGGGTCGCCCCTGGCCATGCTCGCCGGAGCCTTGTGGCTGGGTGGCCACTCTCCCCACCCTGGAGCTGCCGGAGGTGTAGGAGGGTTCATTCCCCACAGACTCCGCCCTGGGGCGTGGCTTGACATTTGTGTAGCCCTGCTGCCTCACCGAAGAGGTGTCAGACCCCTTGAGACCACCGGCGGAGCCAGATCGGGAGGAGAAGTGATCGGTGGTGGAGTCTGGTTCCTGGTCCAGAGACATACCGTAGCGCTCGGCCAGCTGCCGACGCCGTTCCGCCTTGTAGCGAGCGATCCGATCTGCCTTGGAGTCCAGGTCGGTACCTGCGGAGTCAGAGCTGTAAATGGGTTCAGTTGGGACTGTCTGGCACTCAGGCCGGCTCCGGGCTCTGGACTGCCTCTCTGGAGCAGGGACCTGCTGATGGGTCATCATCTCTGGACTCTCCAGGTCCTCCCTACTGTAACACTGCACTGTGACAGGGGATAGACAGAGACAAAATCTTTAGACCAAATCTACACACGTAATAAACAGTGTACAAAATATTATGATAATACAATAGGTAGAAGCATTAGTTCAACGCTTTCATATCTTGACAAATTTAGGATGTTCTGAGGGCAAAAGGCGGCGCAACAATATTTGTAAGGTGTTCCTAATGTTTTGTGCACTCAAGAGTATATAATGCATGAAGTCAATGCTCGTCTTTCAAATGACCAAGCTCATATCCAAAATCGTGGGTCGGGTTTCGATAATTATATACTATATGGAGCTCTAGCAATGCTCAAGTTCTGTCATTCTGTGGGTCGTGCAAGTAGCTGAACACTAGGTACAACGTGTGCGGTTTAGTGATCCTCACCGACACAGGGGTCACAGGTGTCCGAGGCACGTGTGTAGCGGGGTGTGTCTTCCTCTAGCAGCCGATTGGTCACTAGGCCGGGGCAGCTGGGTAATATGGCGGGCTGCACCTCACTTTCTATACCCTCCAACCGCCGGGCAATCCTCTCTTTCCTACACACACAGAGTCAAACACACTGACTGACATGACAGAATACCCGTTTGAGTGGCCACATGCTGAGGACACACACACACACACACGCACACACGCACGCGTGCACGTTGTTATTCATCACAGTCACCACTACAATAACTGCTTACTTCATTACATGGTTGAAGGAGCTGAATGTCGTAGTCGTACCTGTTCATTTCCCAGCTAGTGGTTGGGCTGATGCTTTCAAAACGCTTCCTCAATTCTGAAACTGGAGGAATGAATACAAAGTTGGGTACAAGAGGAAGAAATGTGAGCGCTAACAATCAAGTTTATCAATTCCCAATTCAGTAGTCATGATGGGAGAAAGGCATCACAGCAGGTGCTGTTGGACAGTTTGAGCTCATTATCCAACAGAGTTGAACGTAGAGTTTACACAGATGTGGGGCCAGGCTACCTTCACATCTAGAGCGAGAAGAGATCCGTTTGTTTGGTGGGTCTTGTTTTCGAACTATAATGAGGTGACGATTCCGCCAGCTCCTCTGTTCTCGACAACACAGGAACAAAAATCGCTGAGAGAGAGACATTCACAAGGAACTGACAAAAATCCACACCCCGCCTCAACAATAAAAGATATGAAGTCCAAACTGCAACTGACTAATTGGCCAAGCAGGAAGTGGTTATGCATGCAGTTGAAGTCGGAAGTTTACACACACTTAGGTTGGAGTCATTAAAACTGATTTCTCAACCACTCCACAAACTTCTTGTTAATAAACTAAGTCGATTAAGAGATCTACCCTGTGCATGACACAAGAAATGTTTCCAACAATTGTTTACAGACAGATTATTCCAGTGGGTCAGAAGTTGACATACACCGAGTTGACTGTGCCTTTAAACAGCTTGGGAAATTCCAGAAAATTATGTTAAGGCTTTAGAAGCTTCTGATAGGCTAATTGACAGAATTTGAGTCAATTGGAGGTGTACCTGTGGATGTATACTTCCAATTGATGTATTCAGTGCCTCTTTGCTTGACATCATGGGAAAATCAAAAGAAATCAGCCATGACCTCAGAAAACAAGTTGTAGACCCCCAGAAGTCTGGTTCATCCTTGGGAGCAATTTCCAAACGCGTGAAGGTACCACGTTTATCTGTACAAACAATAGCACCCAAGTATAAACACCATAGGTCCACGCAGCAGTCATACCGCTCAGGAAGGAGACGCTTTCTGTTTCCTAGAGATTAACGTACTTTGGTGTGAAAAGTGCAAATCAATCCCAGAACAGCAAAATGACCTTGTGAAAATGCTGGAGGAAACATGTACAAAAGTATATATATCCACAGTAAAAAGAGTCCTATATCGACATAAACTGAATGGCTGCTCTGCAAGGAACCACTGCTCCAAAACTGCCATGAAAAAGCCAGACTACATTTTGCAACTGCACATAGGGACAAAGATGGTACTTTTTGGAGAAATATCCTCTAGTCTGATGAAACAAAAATAGAACTGTTTGGCCATAATGAACATTGTCATGTTTAGAGGAAATAGGGGGAGGATTGCAAGCCGAAGAACACCATCCCAACCGTGAAGCACGGGGGTGGCAGCATCATGTTGTGGGGGTGCTTTGCTGCAGGAGGGACTGGTGTACTTCACGAAATAGATGGCGTCATGAGAAAGGAAAATGATGTGGATATATTGAAGCAAAATCTCAAGACATTCAGGAAGTTCAAGTTTAGTCGCAAATGGGTCTTCCAAATGGACAATGACATACTTCAAGTTGTGGCAAAATGGCGTAAGGACAACAAAGGTATTGGTGTGGTCATCAAATCCTGACCTCAATCCTATAGAAAATTTGTGGGCAGAACTGAAAATGTGTGCGAGCGAGGAGGCCTACACCTGACTCAAGTTACACCAGCTCTGTCAGGAGGAATGGTACCAAAATTCACCCATCTTATTGTCGGAAGGAAATGGAGGAAAGCCGTATTGCATGTTCAAGAATGTGCTGGTTCTCATACCACTGCTGCCATTTCAATGGAATTTGAGAACATGTTTGAAACATGAATACTCCTAGCTCCATTCGAACAACTGACTGGAGAATTAAGCTCAACTGTGTCTGCAGCAGAAGTGATACCCTCTGTCATGGCATTGAAACGCCTGCTCAACAAAACTGCCGACACATACTGTGGGGTTAAAACTTGCAAAAGTACTGGAGGCTGTGAACAAGCGAATCGGTGGAATTCTCTGAGCCTCTTTACTGTGTCGCCACCATGCTCAACGCTAGGTACAAGGACCACCTCTTCAATGCAGACAAGAAACAGGGTTTTACGTGAAATGCTACAGACACAGCTGGACAAGATGGAAACAGACAGTGACGGTGCACACCGAGGAAGAGGGGCCATGGACAGACAGAGCTGAAACTTCACTGCTTGACATGCATGATGAACTCCTGGTAGAGAATGCAACCACTGAACTAATTAACAACAAAACAGTACAGCAAGTAGGTGAAAGAAATAGATTTTGATGATGTTTTACTGGTAATGGGGACATGCGTAAACGCCAACAAATCAACTTTTTGGTCCGTGTGCGTTTCAACTATTTAACTACATTGGAATACTTAAAAAGCTGCTAAAATTTTAAATAACGGTTATCGGTATCAGTTTTTCTGGAAGAAAAATATTGGATATTGGTGTCGGTCAAAAATGTCATAATGGTGCATCCCTACTTTTACCAGAGGGTTACTGCTCCTGTCAAGAGTCTTCAAACTCCAGTTCCCCCATTTGAACCAAACACAAACACCACCCCCCAGGACTACACACACAATCCCCTCCTGGCCCACACACACACACACTATCCCCTCCTGGCCCACACACACACACACACTATCCCCTCCTGGCCCACACACACACACACACTATCCCCTCCTGGCCCACACACACATACACACACTATCCCCTCCTGGCCCACACACACACACTATCCCCTCCTGACCCACACACACACACTATCCCCTCCTGACCCACACACACACACTATCCCCTCCTGACCCACACACACACACTATCCCCTCCTGACCCACACACACACACTATCCCCTCCTGACCCACACACACACACTATCCCCTCCTGACCCACACACACACACTATCCCCTCCTGACCCACACACACACACTATCCCCTCCTGACCCACACACACACACTATCCCCTCCTGACCCACACACACACACTATCCCCTCCTGACCCACACACACACACTATCCCCTCCTGACCCACACACACACACTATCCCCTCCTGACCCACACACACACACTATCCCCTCCTGACCCACACACACACACTATCCCCTCCTGACCCACACACACACACACTATCCCCTCCTGGCCCACACACCACACACACGTTGTTCCAGTAAAACCCCACAATATTATCTCTAACTGAACCGTATCAAGGCAACAAGTGCCATCAAACAAACCTTCCAACCAACACAGACGCACAATAGAAACCACTTCCCTCAGCCCCATAACCCTGGGAAAGTCTCTGTCAGAGAATGCATCCCAATGGCTCCGGATCAAATGTCCTGCACTATGAAAAGGGAATAGGGTGCCATTTTGGATGCATACTTTGTCAGAAAGTCATGTGTTCCATGCAGCACAGCACGCTGAAACCACCGAGTCACCTTTGGGTAGGTTTGCCAAGAGCTTGACATCTATATCCTTGGTGTTCTTGGCTGGGTCGTCCTTCCCTTCGAACGAAAACTCTTTCTGGAAGCTGCAGAGGGGGCAGAAATAAAAACTGAATAGCTCAGTCAGAACAGGTTGTGTTTCAATAAGGAGAAATTAACAATCTGATTATACTCCGGTGGCATCCCAAGAGACTGAAAAACAGCTTCTATCTCAAGGCCACCAGACTGTTAAAACAGCCGTCACGAACACAGAGAGGCTGCAGCCTACATACAGACTTGAAATCATTGGCCACTTTAATAAATGGATCACTAGTCACTTGAATAATATTTACATATCTTGCATTACTCATATGTATATCGTGTATTTTATACCACCTATTGCATCTTGCCTATGCCGCTCTGTCATTGCTCATCCATATATTTATATGTACACTACTGTTCAAAAGTTTGGAGTCACTTAGAAATGTCCTTGTTTTTAAAAGAAAAGCACATTTTTGGTCTATTAAAATAATATCAAATTGATCAGTACTACAGTGTAGACCTTGTTAATGTTGTAAATGACTTGTAGCTGGAAACAGATTTTTTTGAAACAGAATATCTACATAGGCATATAGAAGCCCATCATCAGCAACCATCACTCCTGTGTTCCAATGGCACATTGTGTTAGCTAACCCAAGTTTAGCATTTTAAAAGGCTAATTGATCATCAGAAAACATTTTGCAATTATGTTAGCACAGCTGAGAACTTGTGCTAATTAAAGAAGCAATAAAACTAGACTAGTCTAGTTGAGACTAGTTGAGTATCTGGAGCACCAGCATTTGTGGGTTCGATTGCAGGCTCAAAATGGCCAGAAACAAATAATTTTCTTCTGAAACTCGTCAGCCTATGCTTGTTCTCAGAAATAAAGGCTATTCCATGCAAGAAATTGCCAAGAAACTGAAAACTTCATACAACGCTGTGTACTACTCCCTTTACAGAACAGAGTAAACTGGCTTTACATTGTTAATGTTGTAAATTACTATTGTAGCTGGAAACAGAAGTGGGAGGCCCCGGTACACAACAGAGCAAGAGGACAAGTGCATTAGTGTCTAGTTTGAGAAACAGATGCATCAACTGTCCTCAACTGGCAGCTTCATTAAATAGTACACACAAAACACAAGTCTCAACGTCAACAGTGAAGAGGTGACTCCGGGATGCTGGCCTTCTAGGCAGAGTTGCAGAAAAAGCCACGTCTCAGACTGGCCAATAAAAATAAATGATTAAGATGGGGAAAAAGAACAGACACTGGACAGAGGAACATCCCGGAGTCGCCTCTTCACTGTTGACGTTGAGACTAGTCAAACTACCTATATAATAAGATTTCCAATATGCAACAAGCGACCCCCCCCCCCAATTCTCAGAGGTTATAAGGGGATCCAAATGTAAAAATGTTTAGCATCTTTGGAAGTGAGAATGTTTTGAAACATGTTTAAGAATTTAAATAGCGACCAATGAATCTTGGTCCAAGCTGCTTATTCTATCAACTAAAATGAGAAGTTCTTTATCAAAACTTTGTGCATTCATTTATTATTATACTGAACAAAAATACACAACATGTTGGGTCCCATGTTTCATGAGCTGAAATAAAATATCACAAATGTTCCATAGGCACCAAAATCTTATTTCTCTCATATTTTGTGCACAAATTTGTTTACATCCCTGTTAGTCAGCATTTCTCCTTTGCCAAGATGATATGCCACACCTATCAGGTGGCTGAATTAAGAAGCCGATTAAACAGCATTATCACTACACAGGTGTACCTTGTGCTGGGGACAATAAAAGCCCCTCTAAAATGTGCAGTTCTCACTCACACAACGCCACAGATATCAAGTTGAGGGAGTGCGCAATTTGGCATGCTGACTACAGGAATGTTCACTAGAGCTGTTGCCAGATAATGTCATGTTAATTTCTCTACCATAAGTTGCCTCCAACGTCATTTTAGACAATTTGACAGTACGTCCAAACGGCCTAACAACGTGTAATCACGCCAGCCCAGGACCTCCACATCCGGCTTGTTCACCTGTGGGATCGTCAGATCAGCCACACGGACAGCTGATGAAACTGTGGGTTTGCACAAGCGAAGAATTTCAAAACAGTCAAACCATCTCAGGGAAGCTCATCTGTGTGCTCATCATCCTCACCAGGGTCTTGACCTGACTGCAGTGGGAAAATGCTCACCTTCGATGGCCACTGGCAAGCTGGAGAAGTATGGGGTCGTGTGGGCGAGTGGTTTGCTGATGTCAACATTGTGAACAGAGTGCCACATGGTGGGGTTATGGTATGGGCAGGTATAAGCTACGGACAGCAAACAGTTGCATTTTATCATCTATGGCAATATAATGCACACAGATACTGTTACGAGATGCCGAGGCCCATTGTCGTGCAATTTGCCTGCCGCCATCACCTAATGTTTCAGCATGATAATTGTCCCAGCTTTTTTCCATGGCCTGTGTGATCCCCAGACGGCGTGTTCCAGTTTCCGCCAATATCCAGCAACTTAGCACAACCATTGAAGAGGAGTGGGACAACATTCCACAGGCCACATTCAATAGCCTGGTGAACTCTACGCGAAGGAGATGTGCCATGCTGCATGAGGCAAATGTTGGTCACACCAGATACCGACTGGTTATCGGATCCACACGCTGTCTTTTTTTGTGTTAAAGGTATCTGTAACCAACAGATGCATAGCTGTATTCTCAGTCAGGTGAAATCCATAGACTCGGGCCTAATGAACTTAATTCAATTGACCAATTTTCTTATATGTAACTCAGTAAAATATGTATATTTGTGTTCAGTGTAGAATAATCACATCAAGGTGGTAGAATCTGTTGGTCTATTCACAGACTCAAATCTACAATATGCCACACTAAGAGCTGTTAGCAAAGCATTACAGTGGGAAAAGAACATTCTTGAAAAATATCCTGAGGGCTGTTTGTAATGGAGTGGGTTGGACATCTGTACCACAAACCAGTTCTGGTATGAAATATACCACTAGAGTATCTGAGGGAAGGGACCGTTGGAATCTAGCTTATTACAGGGCTAAGAACACACGACACACCCATTCTTAAGTCATTCATAATTGGAGTAAATTATGACAAATACCTTATTTGGGGGTAGCCTACAATTGATCATTCCTTAACTATGAATTCAAATGGACAACTAAACCACCCTCTTATACATAGAATGAGTAGGCTTATAGAACAGTAAACGTACTGTACTCTTACTGTAAACGTATAGAACTATAAACATACTGCACTCATACTGTAAACATATACTGTAAACATATAGAACTATAAACATATACTGTAAACATATAGAACTATAAACATATACTGTAAACGTATAGAACTATAAACATATACTGTAAACGTATAGAACTATAAACATACTGTACTCATACTGTAAACATATAGAACTATAAACATACTGTACTCATACTGTAAACATATAGAACTATAAACATACTGTACTCATACTGTAAACATATACTGTAAACATATAGAACTATAAACATATACTGCACTCATACTGTAAACGTATAGAACTATAAACATATACTGCACTCATACTGTAAACGTATAGAACTATAAACATATTGTAAACATATAGAACTATAAACATATACTGCACTCATACTGTAAACGTATAGAACTATAAACATACTGTAAACATATAGAACTATAAACATATACTGCACTCATACTGTAAACGTATAGAACTATAAACATACTGTACTCCTACTGTAAACGTATAGAACTATAAACATACTGTATTCATACTGTAAATGTATAGAACTATAAACATACTGTAAACATATAGAACTATAAACATACTGTATTCATACTGTAAACATATAGAACTGGATGGATGCATGTATGCAGAGCTGTGGAGTCATGAATGTTGGAGGGTGGAGTACTTGACACCAAGCCAAAACGTTGACACAACGCAATCACACTAATGCTGCAGTGACGTTCACACTAGTGACCTTATCCTTCACTTTCTCACTTCGTTTGGACACGGTCCCAACAGGCCTGCTGCTGCAGTGTCACACACACACACACACACACACACACACACACACACACACACACACACACACACACACACACACACACACACACACACACACACACACACACACACACACACACACACACACACACACACACACACACACACACACACACACACACACACACACACACACAGAAGAGACTAATAGAAGTGCAATGGTACCATACACAGAACAGATACAGTACACAAATACTGATGTCATCTGTAAATAAATAAATAAAAAACTTACCCGAGAGCCGTCTTCTGTAGAAGTCTCGCGTTTCCAAGTTTGATGGGGCTCTCACTCCCAAGTCCTACAGAAGGAGAGAAAACACACTTTAGACTACTAGACCATACCAAGACTTCTTCATCAGTTGCGTGAGAGAAGAGTTGACCGGCAATTTTTGAATGACCAAACTAATTGCACCGTTTTTAAATGAACAAAAACACAGTGGAAGACAGAGTGTACGAGAGGCTCTGAAAAAGGTCATCAAACAACATCGGAGGACGACTCGGCGTGAAGCACATTAATCAAAGTAGACTTTCCGCACCACTGGGGATATAAATTAATAGTGAATCAATTGGAAAACAAAAGCCTTCATTGAATCATGTTGAACAATAAAATATGTGCAGCCTTAAGGTTGTAACAGCGAGAACAATGTAACGGAATGTGTCTCAAATGACCCTCTATAGTGCACTACTTGGTGGCATTTGGAGGGGAAAATTGTGTTTATTTGAAGAAACCAGGTGACAGTTCAGACGGTGGTCTCACAGGACACACACGCACACACACACACACACACTACACTGTAAATTGCACTATGGCTCCATCTAAAGTGGCTTGTAGCTATGGAGGTCACAGCTCAAGGAAATAGAGGATTGATTGCATTTCATTGAGATGGATGGACGCTTTAAAGTCTGATCACACGTCAAGGTTGTCTGTGTGCATGTAGTGTGTGGCAGTGCCAGTGAGGCCTACCAACTCTACCCAGTAGAAGCCTCTCTCGGAGAGGCAGAATACAGAGGAGCTATATAAGCAACTCTAAAAAAGTAAAAAATTAAAAAACATGGTGACTAACCCTCACACACAGGTGACCGATGAGTCTTTTCTAACTTGTCAACACAACACGTTATGCTCCGCGAAGACCGTTGTCAAACTCTGCCCTACTAAAAACACGCAACCCTCAAGAGTTCCTATGATGACAGCAGCAGCCTTGAATATGTCCAAAACAATCTTGGGTATAGAAAAACAAAAAAAACAGTGGAAACTGTTTAATGTCAATGTTGCGGTAGAAAGGCCATCAAGACCGGTCTTGAATTGTCTTTGACATAAAACAGTGACCGTTAATGCCCATCTCCAGTCTATTAGCAGGCTGATCATAAAACAGTGACCGTTAATGCCCATCTCCAGTCTATTAGCAGGCTGATTATAAAACAGTGACCATTAATGCCCATCTCCAGTCTATTAGCAGGCTGATCATAAAACAGTGACCGTTAATGCCCATCTCCAGTCTATTAGCAGGCTGATCATAAAACAGTGACCCTTAATGCCCATCTCCAGTCTATTAGCAGGCTGATTATAAAACAGTGACCATTAATGCCCATCTCCAGTCTATTAGCAGGCTGATCATAAAACAGTGACCGTTAATGCCCATCTCCAGTCTATTAGCAGGCTGATCATAAAACAGTGACCGTTAATGCCCATCTCCAGTCTATTAGCAGGCTGATCATAAAACAGGTAGCTATTGTGAAGTTAACGGCACACCATCCTCAGGGGGGAAAAAACAACCCCTATTACAGCAAAGTAAAAGCCTAATACAAAAGTGGGTTCTGGATGTTACCGTGCCCTTCTAAAGAATGCTGAATGCTTCGTAGAGTTCTCGACCTCAGTGTGGTTGGTTATAAGAGCAGTGGGGTCCTGTTTACTCGGTTCAACCCTGTGGAAAGTCGCCGATAGAAAACGCCACGAATAGACCTGACATGTTAATGAACCATGTCAGAGAGACATGTTTGTTCTACTTAACATATCTCGACCTGAGCGTTCCCACAACACTGTGCCCTGGGTCATATTCACTGGGTGAATCTGGAGGTGAACGAAACGCACGCGTTTAGACGAGGTGCTGGCTAGCGGAGTCGAACACATGAAAAAGAAAGGAGAGCCTCCCACTCATGTAGTGCAGACTAAATAATTGAATAACCAACGTTTCGACAGACAAGCGGTCTTCATCGGGGTTTATCAGCGTTATTAGGTTATTCAATTGTTGCATCTGAGCTCCTAGAGTGTGCAGCTCTCCTTTTCTTTTTCATATTCACTGGGTACCAAATGGAAGAACACTGACAAACACTACCTGAACAATAAGAAATACTTGTTTTGTTTCCGTTGCACAAGGTTTTGCTTTATTGTGCCCTAATGAATATGACCCTACTGACCGCGGACTAGGGCTGGACTGACTGACTCACTCACTCTGTGGGACAGAGAGAGAACACATGTGTTTCCACTTTGCCTGCCTGCCTGCCCCCACCCCTAACCCCCCGAAACCACCCGCCATTCCAGATCTGTTAGTCCATATTAAGGATATTTGGATGATGTTTAAAATCCCCCCGCTTTGGGAAAACATCATTTGAGAAGGGAGGAGAAAGAAGAGTCCCTACGCCTAGATGTGTTTTGGTACGAGACTAGTATTATTTCAGCTGGGGAGTATCCGGTAAACACATACTAGCTCACCCTCCTTATATCGTAGCCTACAGGTCAGTTTACCAGCTGATAAAGTGACAGGGATAGAGTGATATCAGAGAAGGAAAACAACAATGTATGTAGGTACATCTCCACTAATCTCGTCTCTCAATGTAGACAAGAGAATTAAAATGGACGAATATAGATATTTGTCCTTACTGCCTACCAGTTAGCCTGGTTTTCTGGTGTTCGTGCTGAACAGCCAACTCCTGCGGTCATTGACAAAGCTTGATAACGACCACAGGAATGGGCAAGACTGCACAAACAGATCGGGGATTAGCCTTTATAAACCAGTATCCCTGTAGTGCAAAACAACACGTAGCTGTTGTGGGCAGAGTGCTAAAGGTGCTGGATGAGTCAACACGTCGAGCCCTACAGGGGGGGGCGGGAATGGAGAACCATCAGATCAGAAGCAGCCCTACGCAATAGAGCAGGGGAACCCTTACTGAAAGAAAGGCGGGTGCTTCCTGTGTTACACGGTCACACGCAGGCATAAAACCACGACAACGATCACAGATGTCCCAAACCCTTTGGTGTTAAAAGAACGCGAAAAAAAACATTCTTCACACCGTCACACATGTAGACTGAGCTATTAAAAAGCATGTGTCAAACACAAGGCCCGCGGGCTGAATCCGTGACACATTTCTATCCGTCCCGCACAACGATTTGGGTTCGTCAAAGTCATTCTTGGCCCGCTTCCATACCGCCCACGATGCACTGCACTACAAGTCACAGTAAGCACGGCCAACATTGCCACACACACCCCTCCTCCCAGACCCATCCAGTGCACTGTATCATGTCATCACTAACGGCATCTTCCACCGGGACCGAAAGTTTAAACGTGTTGTAAGAGAAACGTCCATGCAAAGTTTGGGTTCCAATGAGTCATTGCTATAACCAAACAGAAAATGTCATCTTGGTTGTCAATAAGTTAGAAGATAAAGGATTCATGCGTGGGTATAAATAACTACTAAAGGCCAATCGGACACACAAGCTAGTTTAAATGAGTCAACAGCGGAGTCATCTACTTCATGAAGTTACAGCCTGATGCGTTTGTTTCGGGGAATTCAACATCAATTGCACTGCTTTCGTGTTACCAGGTAAGTAAGACAGAGCACTTATAGCAACGAACTGGGGAATAGTCACAAGGGACAGGGATGGAATGAGCCAATAGGAAGCTGGGGATGATTAGGTGGCCATGATGGGTATGAGAACCAGATTAGGAATGTAGTCAGGACACCAGGGTTAACACCCCTACTCTTACGTTAAGTGCCATGGGATCTTTAGTGACCACAGAGAGTCAGGAAACCCGTTCAACATCCCATCTGAAAGACAGCACCCTACACAGGGCAATGTCCCTAATCACTGACCTTAGGCATTGGGATACATGCTTTTTAATAGAGGAAAGAGTGCCTCCTACTGGCTCTACAACACAGCTTCCAGCAGCATCTGGCCTCCCATCCAGAGCTGCTTAGCTTCAGAGGCCAGTCAGCAATGGGATGCAGGGTGATGTGCTACTTTCATGTGTCCCATTGACAGCGCACAGCAGAGGGATAGTGTTCAGGCACATGCCACACAGTCCTAGCTAGGCTACTAAAATGTTGCAGTCTGGCTTCAGTTTCTTAAACTTGACAATGACTAACCAAAAAAAAAAAACCGGCAAAAATAATTTAAAATAAAACATATAGGCCTTATTACAGCAACATTAGAGCAGTAGCCTGGGCTGACTACTCAACTAGGCCTCAGACATGTTTAGGGCACCATGCAACAATGCTGCAGTCAACCACACTGGTGATCCATGCAATGCAAAGAAAGGTTACAATGTAGCTACGTTTTTTGTTATTTACAGTTATTAAAAAACACTTTGATTAGGGTGGACAAATGATTTATCTTGTTTTAAGATGTTAAAATGCTATATAGAGCATCCTACATAAGTTGACATTATTATAAAGGCCATCTTTTTTTTCCTTTAATGAAAACCGCCAGTTTGGGCCAGTTTTATATAAGTGTTTTGTAAAAACAAACGTAGGCAATGTATGGCCCACAAATTTGTGGTATTTTTTTCAATATGGCCAGCGTGCCGATTGAGTTTGATACCCCTGTCGTAAAGTGAAACATTTGGATCAAGTGATGTCATTCATCAATTTAGGGGTCTAATCCTGGAAGTTCTAGAGTGGTTGATTTCATGATAAACACACTGCATGTCGCCATGAGGGCGAAATGACCGTTTACTGTTCTGAGCAAGTTCTTCCTCGTCATTTACAGACTTAATACTACAGGTTCTATACACAAAGTACTAACACTTGGAGTGGGCAATAAAACTACATGGGGCCGATCAATTAAGTGTGTGCAGAAATGACCATTGAAGAGTATATGTCCCTGTTTAGAGGGGATTACCCTGAGCAGATCAGCCCCGAACTAGAGAGCCCAAAAAGAAATGTCACTAAAACGACATCACAACTCTTACTACCCCCATCTTCTACCACACACACACACTGACCTCCCCCAGCATCAGAGATCAAGGGAAGGGTTTAAGTTTAGATTTATAAATACTAGGAGGGGTAGCTAAATCAGGTGAGACTGAGCCAATCAAAGCCTTAAACCCCTTAGCCTACGGTAGATCCTAATACTGTATGCCAATTGTAGACAATCAATCAAGACAATGAATGGCTAACCAAGCCTAGTCTCATTTCATTAGCAAGACCATTGCACTTGTATTTTTGATTTTTTTTAATTAAACCTTTGTTTGCCATGGTGGACTCGTTAGCGGTGCGCTAGAGGTCAAATGCTGAACAAATGACTGATGGCTAAGTATTGGTCTGGACACTGCCGTGTGTCAAATGTATGCTAATAACACACATCAACCCCCCAACCCACCAGACCCCAGTTGTGTCCCAAATGCACCCTATTCCCTAGTGCACTACTTTTGACCATAGGCCAAAAGTGCACTATGCAGGGAATGGGTTGCCATTTGGGACACGGGATCGCCTACTGGGTTGTAATGGCTGGGAACCAATGGTGTTGGGGCACCAGGAACACCTGTTGTGAATTCTCAGCCAGTTAACCAAGCAGAACCACCACTCAACACCCAGTTCCACTCTCTGGACTCATTACTGAGAGTGGGAATTGTGTACAATTGTGAGAATGAGAAACATAGGCTACACACACACGCACTCGGAGTTCTTGTCACACAGTCTGACGAACACACTCAGGCATGTGCAACTAACTACACACAGGAAAACATAATATCTCTGGCATAACTGTCCAAATAAACTGGAGACAGAAAGTAGAGCCCAGAAATAACTCCCTCCTCCTGCAGTCAGAGAGAGTCCCTTATCGACTGTTACGTCCTTGGAGGCTACAGCTGCAGACAGCGCAAGGACAACTGGAAACGGGGCCAGTTAAGAGACCATTTTGCCTCACTTTCCTCAGGCTACAGCCCCAGCCTCAGACCCAAAGCCCCCCCTCAGTCCCAGACCCAAAGCCCCCCTCCTCAGTCCCAGACCCAAAGCCCCCCTCAGTCCCAGACCCAAAGCCCCCCTCAGTCCCAGACCCAAAGCCCCCTCCCTCAGTCCCAGACCCAAAGCCCCCTCCCTCAGTCCCAGACCCAAAGCCCCCTCCCTCAGTCCCAGACCCAAAGCCCCCCCCTCAGTCCCAGACCCAAAGCCCCCCTCAGTCCCAGACCCAAAGCCCCCCTCAGTCCCAGACCCAAAGCCCCCCTCAGTCCCAGACCCAAAGCCCCATCCTCAGCACCAGCTCCATCTTACCTTGTCTGCAGAACTTAACATGGCTCAGGTAGTTTGAGATCCACGGGTTTGCGTTCCGATACATTCTTGCAAGACCAGGTAGGTCCAGAGGACAGATGGAAGAAGAGAGGGATAGAGAAAGAGAGCTGGAAAGAGAGAAGTGCTGAAGTCCGACCCGCAGGCAGGCAACTGACTGCAAGGTGATGCAGAGAAACAAAAAACGCAGTCAGTCAGTGCCCCGGGACGAGCTGCCCTCAGCACAGAGAGAAAGAGAGAGAGGCAGAAGGAGAAGGGAGTGAGTCAGGTAGTGTTAGAGAAAGAAGGGTAGGGAGAGAAAGAGTAGAGTGGGGGAGCTGATCCCCGATCAGCAGTAGTAGCGCGTGGTAGGGGCTGCAGTGCAGCGTTGGTTCCCTCTGTGCAGGCAGAGTCTCTTGACAGCTCCCCTCTAGTCTCCTTCAGCAGTAACGCTAATAGCAAACTGGCTAACGGCTAATACTAAACAGACATCCTCCAGTGCAGCCTAACTCAAGCTGCTCAGTGCCTGCTAATCTGATTACAGGCAAGAAATTAGCTAGGCCCCATGGCTCACAGATTGGACCAGAGAGGCTGGGTGTCCCTCTATCTCCTGCAGACAGACGACTCAGAGAAAGGTATATACTGTAGAGTGGAAGTACTGAGAATGTGCTGCTGTGTTCCCTTGGCCCAGTGACAAGGCAGCAGTGGGATGCTACAGAGCAAGGGGAGGGTGAGAGAGAGAGAGAGAGAGAGAGAGAGATGAGAAGACAAAATTAAAGTCTCAGCTAGATGATAAATTCCACTCATCTCTCAGTGGTGACAAAACGAAGGAGCAGAGAGAGAGCGAGAGAGAGAGAGAGTGAGCAAAGGAAAGGGAGACGGAGGGATGGAGAGGCTAAGAGAGAGACGGAAGGTGAGAGGCAGAGAGAATGTGAAACAGGCGATTATGGAGCTCCAGTCGTGGCATTGTCCATCTGACTAACCGCATCATTATGGTAAAAACGATGGCCGTCCTTCCCTAGAGAATCCAAAAGAGCAGTAGTGTGTGATCACAGGAAGTGGATGGGATGGTGTAGTCAGAGGGATAGAGAGGATACAAGGTCAGACCTGCAGATTTACACTAAGGGTACACACACACACAGGGAGAGACAGACAATTACTTTGATTCCTCAGCCAATAACTGATGTCACCAACCCAACACTGCAGTAGCAGTGTCCAAACACATCCTACTTGAACCCAGGTGTGACGTCAGATCAGTTTATTAGAGGTGGCAGGTTTGGACTCTTCCCTCCGTGGTGAACTCATCTGGTCTGGGCACACCAACACGCTCACTAAGTAACACGGCAGGTGAGACAGCTATACGTTTGTCTGTAGTCTACTATACACTAATAACACCAAACACACCTACCTTAGACACCCAACATGGGAATTTATTTTTAGATAATGATCAGTTATATTCCAATATGTAGATTGAAATAAAAAGCATTGAAAACAATTAGTTGTGGAAATACTTAGAGAAACACGTCTCCTACACCCAATACAACAAGCATTTTCTTGAACAGGTGAAACATTTTAGCTCTCTACTGTCCCTAGTGGCAGCAGGACGCCCTGCAAGCTCAGCCACAGGACAACCATAACCACCGCAGACCCATACTCACTCTTAACATTCATCCCCATATAGATAGAGGAGGAGGACTGGACTCTGTCACTGGAGGAATGCAGTGTTGAGTCTGGAGAGAAGCCTGGGAAGAAGCCGACATTGTGCTCTGCTCTGATATTCATGCCTCTCCTGCTGGGTCCAGACCTGGGTTCTAATGTTACGGTTTACTTCCCAAAACTTTTAGCATTTGATTGAGACTGTCCGGAGTGCCAGATGGGGCGGGGATTGCACTTTAGGGACTATACCATTGGTCCCATTCCATCAGGTAATCGCAATCAAGCACAGTGGAATAAATTCAAATAAAAAAATAACACTTTTTGAACACAGGTGTGGTTGGGTCACCACAGAGGGGCTTGGTGGGGTTAACAGCCTAACAGAACACCAAAGCCTTTTGGTCCCCCTTGACCACAGAAATCTATCACCATCTGATGCATACCAGACCTGCAGACTAACAGTACTATTACAGTCATTAAACTATGACGACCCTACGGTGCCAGAGGATCGGCAGGCAAACCAACGCAGGCTCTGCTGTAACACCTGTACTGTAACTATAGCTCGGGGTATTCAACCGGGGGTCTGTGGAGGGAGTGCAAGGGCTCCACGGAAATATAAAAAGTGGAAATATACCAGTCAAAAGTTGACACGCCTACTCATTCAAGAATACTAGTGAAGACAAAACTATGAAATAACACATATGGAATCATGTAGATACCCCCCCAAAAAGTGCTAAACAAATCTAAATATATCTGAGATTCTTCAAAGTAGCCACCCTTTGCCTTGATAGCTTTGTACATGCTTGGCATTCTCTCAACCAGCTTCACCTGGAATGCTTTTCCAACAGTCTTGGAGGAGTTCCCACATGTGCTGAACACTTGTTGGTTGCTTTTCCTTCTCTCGGCAGTCCAACTCATCCCAGTCCAACTCAATTGGGTTGAGGTCGGGTGATTGTGGAGGCCAGGTCATCTGATGCAGCACTCCATCACTCTCCTTCTTGGTCAAATAGCCTTTACACAGCCTGGAGGTGTGTTTTGGGTCATGGTCCTTTTGAAAAACAAATGATAGTGGGACTAAGCCAAACCATATGGGATGGCGTATCGCTGCAGAATGCTGTGGTAGCCATGCTGGTTATGTGTGCCTTGAATTTAAATCAATCACAGACAGCATCACCAGCAAAGCACCCCCACACCTCCATCCTTCACATTGGGAACACAACATAAAAAGATCGTCCGTGCACCTACTCAGCGTCTCACAAAGACACTTCGGTTGGAACCAAATATATATATATATATATATATATATATATTTTTTTTTAAACGTTATGAATATCGCTAGCAACAGAACAAACATGTTGAATTACATAAAAAATTTTTATACTGTCGGTAATTGAGCCAATGGTCGCGGTCCCCTGCTCAGACGTTGCATGCATCAACCAATGGTTGTGTGCCACGTCATCAACTGTGCCTTTCAGGAACCAGATTGCTATAACGTATGCTGGTAGCTGATACATAAAATACCTATCCATGCGTGGTAAAAATCTGGCATGCGTCAGCAACACCTGGGCAGAGGAATGCGGCCATAGGCTTTAAAAAGGCAGCCACGTGTGACGCTGGTTGCTGGTAAGCTCGGACTGAATGAACTTACCAACCTTTATTTAGTTATTAGCAAAAAGGTGTTCCAAGTTAAATTTTTATCTAATAGGCTACGTTAAAGTTTAGACTTCCTCTTCTAAGGGTGACAGGTACCCTAGTGGCTAGTGTTGGGCCACTAACCAAAAGGTCGCTAGTTCGAATAAGGGTAAAAATCTGTTAATGTCCCCTTGAGCAAGGTACTTAAACCTAATTTGCTCTAGGGAGACGCTATACTACTATGGCATTTCACTGCCCCTATCCAGTGTTTTTAACAATAAAACATCTTTATATTTCAATATTATAATGTGTGGAGGGCAAAATATGAATAATCTACAAAAATATAATTTTAAAATGATTACTTCTCCTTGCCATTCACCTGACGATAAGATGTGATGGGGGGGTCTCTGGGTCGCCGGTTTAACTGGGAGTGGGTCCCTGGGCTAGAACGTTGAAGGCCCCTGCTGTACTAGCTCTATGATTACAAATGTAGTTTGGAATCAGAGGCAGTCAACTAGTCCATTCCCAGATCAGTGTGCTGTTTAGTCACAACATGACAACAAATGAGCATAGGAATTGGCAAGACTGTACAAAACAGACCAAGCTAACACTTATCAGTATTTATGCACACACGCAGAAGTATCTGGTAACCAGTCCTGTTGTCCAATGGAGAGGCACTAACTTGTAATTACACGCCTGGCTGCTGATATGAGGACAGTCAAACATTGTCGCTCCGCACTAGACAGGATTACACTCAAAAAGGTGACCCAATCTGGCAACTGCATCCCAAAACAAATCTTCAAGGTAAACCACCAGAGATGAATGTTATAACCTTTTCAGACAATATGGAATGTGGTGCCTTGAAAGCGTCTCGGCTATGCCATGTTTGTTTGCCTGAAGAGTACACTAAGGCTTTTTAAATGCCAAAATGAAACAGTCTCTGGATATAGTTTCAAAGTGCCACTGAACGGGCATTTTTGTCTAAAGCAATGCTGCTTCTGAAGCGGGACCATTGTCAAAATCACTAAGCAACCAGAACTGCCAATCAAAGAATCTCGAGTTACCTGTGCACAACCACTCTTTAATAAAAAAAATGTTTGTCGTCAGGGAAAGCTGCCGAAGCAGAATTCTACCGTCTGAAAAATGTAGACTCGTATGATGCTGCACATATTTTGTCGTTGTTGTCTGAAAGGTCATGTCATTTTGATCTTTGTTAGTACAGTTACTGATAAGGAGACGAGAAGGAGGAAGAGTTTGTAATACTAAACAAACACCAGCAATTTGACTCATTTTGAATTTGATCAGAACCCAAAAGCCAGCTGAGGCAATCCAAGCAAATCAATTTTTTTTTAATGTTGAACAAAAACAGGCCAACGATGAGACCTCTATCATCGTAACAGCAGCATGTCCACACCTCCCCACCAATTATACACAACACAGATGCCTGGGTGTCAGATTAATTCAACATAAGAATTGAATTACTGTATACAAACACTTAGACATCCAGTGACAGCAATGGCACTTTAAATGACCCCAGCGTCTCTCCTCAAGCCCGTTGATAGTGTGTGTATGCATGCGTGACGTGGAGAAGGAAAGCAGGAAACGTTAGCAGGTTTGTCTCATAATCTGGGCCCAGAACTCAACCTCTCATCCCAGGCCTCCCCCTCAGAAATAAAGCCCAGATTTACTGTTTCTCCCACAGGAAATGCTGTATATCCCTCTCTTCTGGCAAATTAACGATGGAGGGATCCAGCACGTTTGGCCATGTTGTCTCTACAGACACATAGCAGTGCTCAGCCCAGAGTACATCACTCAAACAGAACCAGAAACTAATACAGAAGGTAGGCATAGCATGAAGAGGTAAAGATAGTGTTCCCCTTCAATTTAGCTGCCACGGCAAAAAATCATTTTTTCTGCCAAGACTGCTTTTAAAGGGATAGCGCAACAATTATCCCACTTTCCACTTTCACAGATTCCATTTTATAGTTCCCTGCATGCAATTTGAAGGAAGTTGCTAACTAGCGTTAGCGCAATTGCTAACTAGGATTACCATGCTAGCGGTTCTTGTAGACTTCCAGTTATTGCCTACCTTCAAGTGCATTCCAACAGCACACAGAGAAATAAAAATAGTAACCGTGAGTTGATCGGACTCTGGGTAAGAAGAAAAAGGGCTCGATTGCCAAAAGTTGTGCACTTCATAGGGAATAGGGTGCCATTAGGGACAGTACACATGGGGAAGTATTTGAGAGTGCTACTTTTCCTCAGACACTTGTAGAAGGACCAATGGTCTAAATTTACTGTCCCAGTTTGCTGTCATAAGTCATTGGTCCTTGGACAGTCAGAGAACTGCACAAGGTCAGACACATTCCCTTCAAAACATGCACGCACTCTGACACACTGGAAGATCGGTTGGCTTGTTTGTAGCCAGCTCACTCGGTTCGATCTACCCTAATAAGGTGAGGTGTTAGCTGAGTGGCTGGGCAGCAGAGGTCACTGACTGGGTATTTACAGTCACAGTTCACTGGCTGGTACCCAGGCCTGGTCTGGACTTACCCAGACCATCTCTATTGGGACCAAGGCCAGTAATACCCAAGAACAATGTGCATTAGTCCAAAAGACCAGACTATGGCAATGTCCAAGTCAATACAAACAAACTTCCAACTTTCCAAACAGATCCTGGCCTCAGCTTACTGTACACAAGCCTTTTCTCAGATACAACTGCCACAAATAGAAGGACCAAGATAACTTCGTCCAACTCCATCCGTAAACACTAGCTAGCTATGCCCTGTTGCCCCACCCATTGACAGACTTACCCAAGATAACCCAGATAAAAGCTTCCCTAAGAAGTGGCTCTTGATGGCTCAAGGTTGAATGCTCTTTAGAGATCCCTAACAATGTGTGTGCCGACTACCCCCACAGTGTTGACCAACAGATTTGAATTTACTGTAGACCTTGAGAAATAGTTCCACAGAAGATAGAAAAAGGTGGAACGCAACCACCTGCACACTTCACCAAACCAATTTTTAAATTATTATTTTTACGCCTTTTTCCCCCTCACCAGTTTCGATCTCGTCTCGTCGCTGAAATTCCCCAAAGGGCTCGGAAGGTGAAGGTTGAGTCAGGAGTCCTTCAAAATGACCCACCTAACCACGCTCTTAACACCCGCCCGCTTAGCCCGGAAGCCAACCACACCAACGAACCTGGGTCTGTACTGACGCCTCTAGCATTGCGCCGCAGTGCCTTAGACCACTGCGCCACTCAGGAGGCCCCGACCGATCCCATTTGCCAAAGCATTCCTGGTGTTCTTACCATTCCATTCCCACCCGGCAATCTTCCCAGGAACTGTCATCCCATTTTTGTTTAGTGTATGGGAAAAGCTGGGACTCGGACAGATGGCGATTTTGGAACCCTTTATTTAGCATCTTTCATTTTTCAGCCACTGGTCAGCCAGAATCAAGGCCATAACAGTCAAAAGGTCAGCCAGCAGGTAGGGGGTTGTGCCATTGGAAGACAAATGAACTGAAACACCAGAAGATTCTGCTGGCCAAGACAGAGAAGCTGTACCTATTCCCAGAGAAATGACTGTGTGGAAACTCAATACACAAAAGGAAAGGTTTTAGGGTAGATGCCAGAATAGTACAGTAATATACCAGAAAGTCGGCATATTTCATATCCCCATGAACCTTTGACCTGTTACTTTGACACCATCTGCTCAGCTCTCTTCCTATGACATTAAATAACCATAAAAACACAAGGAAATGGCCATACTAATTCAATGGGATGTAGGGCACAATAAGTTAAGACCAATTTAAATGGAGAGCTCAAATGAAGCTCCATTGGAACGTAGACATGTTACAAATTCCAGTCCTCCTCTCCCTGTCTGTTCCTAAACTTTCTCCCCTCGTTTGTTTCTCAAATGAATCCCCCTTTAAAAGCCCTGTGCAGCTGGTGAAACTGATTAAAATTTTTTAAAAAAAAAATAGAATCACACAGTACATTCCAAAATGATTCTAAACAGTGCAGCCAGAACCCAATCAACACATATCTGGTAAGGGTCTGTTCCATTTATAAGCAGCAGAGCTGACAGTCCTGATGTTACTGTTAGAACTGGAATAAGTGCTACCAGACAGGAGGCTAAACCCCAGGGGATCCTGGATACAGAGAGAGATCACGCACACTGGAAGGCACTTCCTCGGAGCTCTGCTCTCTCCCTCCCCACCTGTAGGAAAATGTATCCTAGCTTGCCGAGACTGTCCAATCTCCCTCTCTGTGTGCGGTGACTATCGTCAGTTGTCTGTGCTATGGCTTACATGCCATTTAAATCCGTCTATGACAATTGTGCGCGCGCATGTGTGCCACAGCTGTTTATAGATCCCTCTATACATCATCGCTGCTGTCTACAAGAATACAGTATGACCGCTTACCTCAGCTATTCTACACAGCGCAATGTTGACACTTCTGCTATTCTACGCAACCTTACAGTCCAAATGTCACCAATACGTTTCAAATCATAACATACTCACATTGATATCTTAGATTACAACCAGCTCAGTGTAATAATAACATTTGAAACGTGTTCTACCCTCTCGTGACATTTAAGTTACAAGCAAAGGACTTTGCTGATAACTACTTTGAGGAAAATTGTACTTACTATGCCCGTGACGTGCGTTTGTCCCACCTAGCGGTCATAAAATGAATGCACTTAAGTCGCTCTGAATAAGAGTGTCTTCTGAATTACTAACATGTAAATGTAGGTCAGAAAGTGCATAAATAAGGTACTGGTAATTAGGTTTCATGCTATGGGAGGCTATAAGTACAAAATTGATTAGAATAAATTATATACATACATATATACAGTTGAATTTGGAAGTTTACATAAACTGAGTTTAAATGTTTCACAATTCCTGATATTTAATCCTGGTAAAAAAAAATCCCTGTTTTAGGTCAGTTAAGATCACCACTTTATTTTAAGATTGTTAAAATGTTAGAATAATAGTAGAGAGAATAATTTATTTATTTCATCACATAACCAGTGGGTCAGAAGTTTACATACACTCAATTAGTATTTGGTAGCATTGCCTTTAAATTGTTTAATTGGGACAAATGTTTTGGGTACCCTTCCACAAGCTTCCCACAATAAATTGGGTGAATTTTGGCCCATTCCTCCTGACAGAGCTGGTGTAACTGAATGATTTATTTAAGCTTTTATTTCTTTCATCACATTCCCAGTGGGTCAGAAGTTTACATACTATGAGTGTATTTGGTAGCATTGCCTCATGAAGCTGGTTGAGAGAATGCCAAGAGTGTGCAAAGCTGTCATCAAGGCAAAGGGTGGCTACTTCAAAGAATCTCAAATTTGTTCAACACTTTTTGGTTACTACATGATTCCATAGGTGTTATTTCATAATTTGTCTTCACTATTATTCTACAATGTAGAAAATTGTCAAAATAAAAACCCTTGAATGAGTAGGTGTCTAAACTTTTGACTGGGAATGAATGAATGAATGCATGTATGCATGTATGTACACGCGTACACACTGAACAGAAAATAATGCAACATGCAACAATTTCCAAGATTTTACAGAGATATAGTTCATATACACAGTGGTGGAAAAAGTACTCAACTGTCATACTTGAATAAAAGTAAAGATAACATAATAGAAAATGACTCAAGTAAAAGTCACCCAGTAAAATACTACTTGGCTAAAAGTCTAAAAATATTTGTTTGTAAATATACTTAAAGAATCAAAAGTATAAACCACTTCAAATTCCTTATATTAAGCAAACCAGATGGCACAATTTATTTTATTTATTTATTTATTGGTGGATAGGCATAGGCCAGGGGCACACTCATACACTCAGATCAGAGACTGTAGGGATGATCAGAGGCTGTAGGGATGATCTCTTGATAAGTGTGTGAATTGGACCATTTTCCTGTCAAAATGTAACGAGTACTTTTGGGTGTCAGGGAAAATGTATGGCGTAAAAAGTCAGAAACGTGAAAAATCAGTCATGCCTACTTAAACTGCATACTGTGTACTAATCGTACTACATACTACTTAGAACATATTGTATAGTAAAATCAAATGCAGTAAGCAACTAATAATATACCATGTCATCCACATTGAGAACGCGCCAACTATTGCACAATTGCATGGATTCCTGCTATTCGTTCATTATGGTACAGCGCGTCACCATATCAGCTGTTGTCTTCCTCAATAGTGTACAGTGAATTGTACTAGATGAAAAGCCAAAATGAGTATAACATCCTGGCATACTCAAGATGCCTATCCTTTAGTATCAAGTCATTTATTAGGCTCCCCATTTGCTGTTGCCAAGGCAGCAGCTACTCTTCCTGGGGTCCAACACATTAAGTCATACAAATTCATTTATTTATCTGACTTTATTGCTAGCTTGAGTTACCGGAGGTGGGAGAGAATTCTATGTAGTCAAGGCTCTATATAGTACTGTGTGTTTCCTAGCCTCTGTCCCGGACTTGGGGACCGTGAAGAGACCCCTGGTAGCATGTCTTGAGGGGTAATGTATGGGTGTCCGATGTGTGCTTAGTCGTTTGAACAGACAGTTTGGTACTTTGAATATACGTCAATACCGCTCAAAGCCCAGTAGTGATGCAGTCAGTCACTCTCTACTGTCAGCAAGGAGAGATTGACATGCATGTGTTCTTGATGTAAGCCCTCTGTGTACTTTTAAGGGCCATATTTGCTGCTCTGTTCTGGGCCACTATAAATTTGCCTATGTCCTTATTTGTAGCACTTGACCATATAACAGGGCAGTAATCTAGGTGTGAAAACTAGGGCCTGAAGGTTTGCTGGATGATGTCAAGAAAGCAGAGCTTTATTACTGACAGACCTCTCCCCATTTTCGCTACCGTTTAAGTCAATGTTTCAACTGTGTCCGTTTACGATCTAGGGTTACACCGAGCACTTTCATCTCAATTTGCTCGATCGACACCATAATTCATCACTAGATTTAGACGAGGTTTAGCAAATGTTTTGTCCCAAAACGATTGATTTAGTTTGATGTGTTTAAGATGAACCCATTACTACCCACCCAGTCTAAAGAACGGAAGTATTCCGACACGGCCAACGTCTTGCGTGGTCAAGCCAGACAGATATGTTAAGACTCTCCTCTGGCTTTGGTCTGAGGCTTCCTCCTGCATGGCCGGCTCTGGCTCAGGTCCACCTCTGTGTCATGGACCATCGGGCTGTTGGGATGTCGGACATGTCACCCAATAAGCTGACCCTTAACTTCAGGACGGCCATTAGAGAGCCGACACTTCACAGTCAGGTAGGCCAGGATCAAATTCAATTAGGGAGACAGACCCACGCTTGAACCGGAGTGAAACAGGAGAGGTTCCAAGAAGAACAGATGTCCTATTGCAAAACACTTAGCTATTGTGTGACACACTCAACACAACCCTGATCTGAACGCGTGGCCTCCCCCAGTCCCAACCCATCTTAAATGACAAGACGGACCAAAACAAATGTTGCCGGTTGCAACGGTTGGACGCTCTGTCCTCTCTGAACTTCATTTTTAGGTTTGTTTTCTAACGGTTACACGCCTAGCAGGTGATCTATTGCACATAGCAGTAGTTCTTGTTAGTCTCACATGTCCTTAAGACCAGGCGATGTGTTGTCAGTACTCTTGAACATTCTGTTCTGCTGCCAGTCTTCTCTATGGACACCCATCACTGGAGAGACCAAACAAGGTGTCAAAACAAACCTCTTATTAATAACAGACCTATTGGGAGTGTGTGATGACAAAGATATCGCCAAGCTAAATGAAGCGAAGGTCAACAACATGAGACATGTCAAGTTTGAGTACTCTCCTGTCCACAACAGTGCGTCTACTTCCTCACTTGGCTGAGAGATGCATGGTGTTAGGATTCGTTTCTGTTCCTGGCAGGGCCCGAGGTAAACAAGCTCTACAATCCAGTCTACATCCGCATCTATCCTCAGATTGCATGGGCACCTTTATTAAAATTGGAGAGAGATGTGAGGGTCATCATGTCAGCACTCATTGCAGTGGGAGACGATTTGCAATCTTAAATTGCACTAGTATAACACACAAAACATCTAGTTCTTTCTCCATCTCAGAAGGATCCATTTAAAATGGACTTCTCCCAGGGTCATCACGTGAAGTGATCGGAGTGCGAAGTAACAGTCTCTGCCAAGACAACAGCTACAGTACATCAGTGCTTCCAGTAAACGCCCGGAAAGATTGGATGGTCACGGAGGGTGAATTCCTGGGGCTCGGCCTCTATTACAAACAGCTGATGGTAGATGCCATGGCAACAAAGTAAAAGTGGTGAAAGGCTTATTGGGGGGGGGGGGCTGAACAGGGACGGCATCAGGACTCTTTCTCACACCCAAGCCTGAAGCCACCCGGAAATTAGATCAGTTAGATAACGCTTAAACTGGGTATTTATGGAATGGTGCTAAATAGACACTTAAGTACACAGGATACGACACACACTTAAAAGGTGTCTTGTCCAGGCCACAGGTGATATCCATCTGAGAGATGTTAAGTAAATAATGAAGCGCCCTCACCAGTGTTAAATCGGCCTCAAGATCGCATTTCAACTCTGGATTTGTACACGCAAAGCCATCTTAATGTGGTACTGATCTAGGATGGTACTGATCTAGGATGAGATCTATAAAAATCCACATAACACAAATCAATGAATAGTCTTGCCACGGAAGTGCTAGTTGGCTGTACTTGCGCCAAAACTCTTGTATTTTTCATCCTATAGCTTGTTCTCAATCTTTTTAAAATAGTGAGCCAACATGTTTTCAGCAATTATTTCCATGACCGATGAGAACTACATTTTCTCATGCGCCGTCTCTCGGCAGCAGACAAAGCTTAGTGAGTAATATGTTTGGAACATCAAATCGCAATACATACAGAATTGATACTAAGTATTGTGATGACTTTGTAGCATGAGGTCCATGGCAATTCCCAACCCTACATTTGTTTATGTTGCCATAGTCCTATGAGCAAGCATGCGCGCGTTCCTCGTCAGGGCAGTTGTGCTCTATTTCTGTCCTGTGTATTCTGATCCGGACCGAGAGAGCAGAACAGGTGCAGGACAATGTGCAGTTGTACTGTCAGGTCATGACAGAGCTGTGTCCCAGGCCTTTACTGTCTCTCTCTCTCACACACACCAACTACCTAAATCTCAATTTGACCTATTCTAAAGCTTTTCGCACTTCACCACATTCATCTGTGGTATAATCCATCTGAAGCAGTATACGAGCGTGGAAAGATCCACATCTCACGAGAAAGTGGATCGGACATGTCATAGGGCTGTCACCTTTTCAGAGCATTAAGAATCTTCATAAGGATTTTATAAGACGCTATACTGGTCAACAAAAGGTGGACAAAAGTTCAGCATCAAACTGACTATGGACATTTTCTGATTTAAGCTGAAAATCTGTGCATGTCATCTACTTCTAACGGGTCTGGGAGGAAGAGTCCTGGACTAGGTTAGGATAGGTTAGGATAGGTCAGTTGCCGTGCAGCTCCAAGACAAACAGGCAGGTACCAGAATGAAATTGGGGAATGTGAGGAAGAGAACGAGAACGGGTTCCAATGAGGATACAGACCGTTCCAGAATACCATTGGGTTCAGCAACACCCCATTTCGCTGCAAGCTCGCCCTTCCTCATGGTCCATCAAACCAGTTCACTTCCAATAGATAGGGGTTATCCAGCCTGCGATCATATCATATCAGACCACCTCTTCACTGAACACGTCATAATATAAAATACCCAACGACAGCCCAGCAAGCATTCCATTCAAACCGTATTAAAGGCTTTTAGAAGCCAATCAGTATCTCAATGTGGTTACTAAAAAGGGCACCTTCTCCTCACAAACCTTCCCCCAACATTTCCCCAACTCAACTCCTTACTTCAGTTTTCCTCTCAGATTAGACGTGACAGTGTAGTGCCTGGGCTGGCGTAGGTCTTCTGGGGTAGGTTTTCCTGGGCTGGGGTAGGTCTGTTGGTAGTAGTTCCTAGGTTAGGTCTTCTGGGGGCAAGTCCGTGGGGGTGGGTCTCTAGTGGGTTGGGTCTTTGGGGGCCGGATAGTTCCACAGTGGGTCTGGGAGAAGATCAAAGCTAAGCACAGGAGGGCTAGTAGGACACGACTGACATGATGCACGAGTTGCCAGCACCGTTAGAACGACGGTCACCCCCCCCTCCCCCTCTCTCTCGCTCCCCCTCCCCCATGTGTGGCAGTTATATCTGCAGCAGGCATGATTCAGGGAGCTGACAAATTTAGAACGGTGCTTTCCCACTCAGGCTAGATCAATCAAAACACAGAAGAGAGGATAGGACTGGGTGGGGGGGCATCTCCAAAGTGGTTTTAGAGAATATGGCAGTACTTCCAACCGATCTCACAACCACAGACCATGTGTAACCGCGCAAGCCCAGGAACTCCACATCCGGCTTCGTCGTCTGCGGGATCGTCTGACACCAGCCACCTCACAAGGGTCTTGACCTGACTGCAGTTTAGCATCGTAACAAACTTCAGTGGGCAAATGCTTACCTTCCGATGGCCACTGGCACACTGGATGAATACCAGTTTGAGATGTACAGCGCAGATGGCAGACAGCGTGTATGGTGTAGTGTGGGCGAGCGGTTTGCCAATGTCAACGTTGTGAACAGAGTACCCTATTGTGGCGGTGGGGTTATGGTATGGGCTGGAATAAGCTACGGACAACAAACACAATTGAGATGGCAATTTGAATGCACAGAGATACCATGACAGGATCATGAGGCCCATTGTCCAGTGTCATTCATCCGCCGCCATCACCTCATGTTTCAGCATGATAATGCACCAGGAACATTTTGAAGTAAGGACAAGGAGGTAAAGGGGTGGTTGAAGAGGCTGTTAGGGATGTGCATGTTTCCCTTTCGAGATGATTCGATACGCATCTAGATCCATGGGCTCTGATACGAGAAAGATGCATTTTAGTTTGAAACGATTCGGTCTGATTAGAGAAAGAATCGATGCGATAACATTTGTTTGCATAAAACACATTCATTGTCAATTGTAAATTCAAATCTGCTGCTGACGGAGGTCATGAGCTGGGCCTCTGAGCTGGATCTGTCTGAGCTGATGGGTATGGGGTGTGTGTAAATGTTGAATGCACACTAAGCATCTACCACCCCACTATCAGATGAGAAATGTAGCCTGTATCCCCCCCCACACTAATTCACTTGTCATTTTAGCAGATTAAGTGTTTGAGGTAGTAATGTATTCATCGTTCAGCTGTTGAATATATAGCACAACTTCGTTGATCCTTACATCCCTTGAGGCGATCTTGATTCTCGTCCCAGGTGTATGCCTACTCAGACCATCAACCAGTCACACTCTACAGATAGAAGCCACTTGAAACACCACATGTACCAAAAGTACCAGTGTCACACCACAGCGTATACACCACAGCGTATACACCACACTAAATTCAAAGTTAATTTGATACAGGACGTGTAGAAATATTCAGTCTGAATATGACCTCTTGACGAGGTGCCAGTCTGCCTTAGTACCCCGGCATTTCTATTTATCCCTGGATGTTTTACCTGGCTGGGGCAATACATTTACATTGTAGTCATTCAGCACACGCTCTGGAATTACAATGGGGAGGCGCATCCATTTTGGGCGCAAATCGAACTCAGAACCGTGGTGTTGCAAGCGCCACGCTCAATCTAGGATCAGTTTCCCCTTTTCGATCACAACAAATAAGATTACAAGAAGGGGTGGGGGGGGGGGGGGTCAACCCTTCTACTCTGAGACGCTGGATACATACGGCCCTGGCCTTAGTCCTAACATGGCTGTGGGGGTCTGGAGAGGAGAGGTCCGAATTACACCTCAGGGGACGGTGGTAGCATCCGCAGCCCAAAACCAGCAGGTGGTAACTGGAGACGCTGGCAGCCATTTATGGCCTCTTGGCTGGTGCTTTGATAGCACTCAATCTCCCAGAAATAGAAATCGACTTCACTCACTCTGTCCGTCTCAACTCGCGGGGATCAAGTCAGCTGTCACAGGGCAAAAAATCCCCTCGGACACCCAACTACCTCAACACACGCACACACTTTGCGCCAAGTTTTCTAGAAAGTAACCAACTGTAGCTAGGTAATATTCTCTCAGGGTTGCTGGTTCCGTCATTAAATACTTGGTCATGTTGAAGGGTAAGGCAGCCATATTTTCCTGAGTCCCTTTGACATACATGTATTAATGTCGAGTGGAAACTGACAGGGACATTCTCCAGAAGGTGTAGGGGTGACAAAATCATGGCAGTCAAGGTCTGACATGGACCACTGGGCTATTCTAAGATTCTCATCATATCAACAACCCATAGGAACATACGGTATGGGTAACATATAGGAAGTGATGGGGAAAAGGAGGTTGCACTGTAGTATCGGGTTGATGAAGGGAAGTGTGTCGATGACAGGGTGAAGGAATGTTCTGGATGTAGGCCGGTAGAACGAACGCGTCGGTCCTATCAACAGGGCAGCCAACGGGCCATCCTCCATGCTTTAAGCATGATAATCACATGACAGTACACACAGAGCAGCTAAACACCTCGTCACTCATACTAACAGAGAGGGGGGGTTATCAGCCCAATGCCATCATGTCTATATTTACTCTATTAGAATCAAGTGGATAAAGGTGATGCAATAAAGGAAAGATGAGCAACTGACGGTAACGAAAACTCAAATGAGGACGGCTGTTCGGTCTTGTGTGGACTCTGGGACAATACACCCATTGAAGTGTAGTGGATGAAGGACCGGTTAACCGCTATGGGTCCAAATCCCAGAAAAGACAGTCTTAAAATCAGCAAGCAACACAGACTAGTCACCAGGACAGAGCTGAACTGATTCCCATCAACTGCCACACACAGAGCTGTTTTCTCAACGAACAGCACCCTCTAGTGTTAGTCACCAGGTACTGACACAGAATCCCCCTACGGGAGTTGAGAAACTCACTTCACAACCTCTCACATTTACTTAGCCTACTGCTCACTCAACAACAACATTAAGAAGCTGTATATCAAAACTCAATTAATTTGTTTACCCCGTGTTACAAAAGTAAACCGTGAAGCTGATATACGTTTTGTCAGTTGGTTGGGACATGAAGCTCTGGCCTCATGCCTAGTACCCAGAGGTTGTTCAGCGGAGAGGCGCTTGGTGCTTTCTCTCAGTGGATTAGCAACCGTCAACTTTGAAGACAGAGGAAAGGAGAAGACCTGGTGACTCACAGGCTAATTAGCTGAGGGGAAACATTACCACTTTATCAGCCAACCAAAACTATGACAACATGGTGGAGAGAGGAGCAAATGTGATTTCAATTTAGCTTTGTTGTGTGGCAAGGCAGAATGTTTATTACAAACATACAGAGTCGACCACATGGAAACAGTCCGCACAACAGACAGAAACTGAAGACAAAGCAACTAGCTAGCTAACTAGGTTTCTGTTTTTCCATAAACACCAGCAAACACACCACAACGCCGGAGACGATGGAGGAAAAGTGGAAATATTTGCACTTATAAAAACACTGCATCTCTCCCCATGCAAAACCCACCAGTGTGCACTCTCCCACGCTTGTGTGACATAACTCTAACATTAACACAAAAGCCCTCAATTAAAATATCCCTCTTTGCAGCACCTCATTCACACCCTTCTGGTTGTTCCATTGTCCCTGGCCTCTTGGACCACAGGACCAAGCAAGCTGGATCCTCACCCCTCTCTCTCCCCTACACTCATCAGCCTCACTAAGCACAAAAAAAACACTATCACTACTGTACTTTAAATGTTCTACTCAATAATACACGTTTCACTACATACACGAGTGGTAAATCAGTACTGATAATGATGATTTCCTTATTTGAACTGTAACTCAGTAAAAGTTTATATTTATGTTCAGTGTACATAATATTACATTGGCTTTATATTTCACTCAATTTTAGGTCCCACCGACTGTCCCAACATGACATGTAAGTGAATTCCGACAGTGTAAAACGCCCTTAGTTGACTCTAAAAATGTTGTATTCTATACCCATTTGAAGAGAAACAAGTTATGTGTTTGATAAGATTAGAGACCATTTACATTTTAGTGGACCCCACATGGGTCCTGGAACCCAAGTTTGGGAACCACTGTACTACTAACCGCTCTCCCTGCTCGCTTCAATGCTCCCTCTCCCTGCTCGCTTCCCTGCTCCCTCTCCCTGCTCGCTTCCCTGCTCCCGCTCCCTGCTCCCGCTCCCTGCTCCCGCTCCCTGCTCCCGCTCCCTGCTCCCTTCAATGCTCCCTTCAATGCTCCCTTCAATGCTCCCTCTCCCTGATCCCTTCAATGCTCCCTCTCCCTGCAATGCTCCCTCTCCCTGATCCCTTCAATGCTCCCTCTCCCTGCAATGCTCCCTCTCCCTGATCCCTTCAATGCTCCCTCTCCCTGATCCCTTCAATGCTCCCTCTCCCTGATCCCTTCAATGCTCCCTCTCCCTGCAATGCTCCCTCTCCCTGCTCCCTCTCCCTTCAATGCTCCCTCTCCCTGCTCCCTCTCCCTTCAATGCTCCCTTCAATGCTCCCTTCAATGCTCCCTTCAATGCTCCCTTCAATGCTCCCTTCAATGCTCCCTTCAATGCTCCCTTCAATGCTCCCTTCAATGCTCCCTCTCCCTGCATCTCCTTTGCAGCCTGACTCACCACTGTCTCACTACTTTAACAAGCCAGCTGAGAACAAGTTCTGATTACAACTGCAACCAGGCCAAGATAAAGCAAAGCAGTGCAACAAAAGCAACAGAGTTACACATGGGATGAACAAACGTACGGTCAATAACAATAGAAAAATGTGTATTCAGTGTATGCAAATGAAGTAAGGAGGTAAGGCAATAAATAGGTTTTGGCGTCAGGGATGACCAGTGAAATACACCTGCTGGAGCGCATGCTATGGGTGGGAGTTGCTATGGTGACCAGTGAGCTGAGTAAAGACCTAGTAATGACCTGGAGCCAGTGGGTTTGGCGACGAATATGTAGCGAGGACCAGCCAACGAGAGCATACAGGTTGCAGTGGTGGGAAGTATATGGGGCTTTGGTGACAAAACGGATGGCACTGTGATAGACTACATCCAATTTGTTGAGTAGAGTGTTGGAGGCTATTTTGTAAATTACATCGCCGAAGTCAAGGATAGGTAGGATGGTCAGTTTTACGAGGGTATGTTTGGCAGCATGAGGGAACGAGGCTGTTGCAAAATAGAAAGTCAATTCTAGATTCAACTTTGGATTTGAGATGCTTAAAGTGCATCTGGAAGGAGAGTTTACAGTCTAGTCAGACACCTAGGTATTTATAGTTGTCCACATATTCTAAGTCAGAACCGTCCAGAGTAGTGATGCTAGTCGGGCGGGCGGGTGCGGGCAGCGATCGGTTGAAGAGCATGCACTTAGTTTTACTAGCATTTAAGAGCAGTTGGAGGCCACGGAAGGAGTGTTGTATGGCGTTGAAGCTCGTTTGGAGGTTGGTTAACAGTGTCCAAAGGGCCAGATGTATACAGAATGGTGTCGTCTGCATAGAGGTGGATCAAAGAATCACCCATAGCAAGAGCGAGGAATCACCCATAGCAAGAGCGAGGGTTGAACCCTGTGGCACCCCCATAGAGACTGCCAGAAGTCTGGACAACAGGCCCTCCGATTTGACACACTGAACTCTGTCAGAGAAGTGGTTGGTGAACCAGGCGAGGCAGTCATTAGAGAAACCAAGGCTGTTGAGTTTGCCGATAAGAATGTGGTGATTGACAGAGTCAAAAGCCTTGGCCAGGTCGATGAAGACGGCTGCACAGTACTGTCTTATCGGTTATGATATTGTTTAGGACCTTGAGCGTGGCTGAGGTGCACCCGTGACCAGCTCGGAAACCAGATTGCAGATTTGTTTAATTGGCTTTTGAAGACTTTAGAAAGGCAGGGCAGGATGGATATAAGTCTGTAACAGTTTGGGTCAAGAGTGTCTCCCCCTTTTAAGAGGGGGATGACCACAGCCGCTTTCCAATCTTTAGGAATCTCAGACGATACGAAAGAGAGATTGAACAGATTAGTAATAGGAGTTGCAACAATAGCGGTGGATAAATTTAGGAAGAGAGGGTCCAGGTTGTCTAGCCCAGCTGATTTGTAGGGGTCCAGATTTTGCAGCGCTTTCAGAACATCAGATGTCTGGATTTGGGTGAAGGAGAAACAGGGGTGGGGGCTTGGGCCAGTTGCTGCAGGGGGTGCAGAGCTGTTGGCCGGGTAGCCAGGTGGGAAGCATAGCCAGCCGTAGAGAAATGCTTATTGAAATTTGATTATCATGGATTTAGTGGTGAGAGTGTTTCCTAGTCTCAGTGCAGTGGGCAGCTGGGAGGAGGTACTCTTATTCTCCATAGACTTTACAGTGTCCCAAAACATTTTGGAATGAGTGCTGCAGGATGGAAGCATTCTGTATGAAAAAGCTAGCCTTCACTTTCCTAACTGACTGTGTATATTGGGTCCTGGCTTCCCTGAAAAGTTGCATATTGCGGAGACTATTCAAAGCTAGGGCAGTACGCCACAGAGTGTTTTTGTGCAGGTCAAGGGCAGTCAAGTCTGGAGTGAACCAAGGACTATATCTGTTCTTAGTTCTACTTTATTTGAAAGGGGCATGCTTATTTAAGATGGTGAGGAAAGCACTTTAAGAATAACCAGGCATCCTCCACTGATGGGATGAGGTCAATAACCTTCCAGGATACCCGGGCCAGGTCGATTATAAAGGCCTGCTTGCAGAAGTCTTTTAGCAAGCGCTTTACAGTGATGAGGGGTGGTCGTTTGACCGCAGACCCATAATGGACGCAGGCAATGTGGCAGTGATCGCCGAGATCCTAGTTGATCACGATGATATGAGGGTGCCCATGTTTACGGATTTGGGGTTGTACCTGGTAGGTTCCTTGATAATTTGTGTGAGATTGAGGGCATCTAGCTTAGATTGTAGGACGGCCGGGGTGTTAAGCATATCCCAATTCAGGTCACCTAGCAGTGCGAACTCTGACGATAGATGGGGGCAATCAATTCACATATGGTGTCCAGGGCACAGCGGGGAGCTGTGTGTGTGTGTGTGTGTGGGGGGGGGGGGGTCTATAACAAGCGGCAAAAGTGAGGGACTTATTTCTGGAGAGATGGATCATTAAAAGTAGAAGCTCAAACTGTTTGGTCATAGACCTGGATAGTAAGCCTGCAGAGTTCTGTCAATCTCTGCAGTAAACTGCAATAGCACCTCTTTAGCAATTCTGTCTTGATGGAAAATGTAATTGGGGATGGAAATTTCAGAAATTTTGGTGGCCTTAATATGCCAGGATTCAGACACGGCTCGGACTTCAGGGTTGGCGGAGTGTGCTAAAGCAGTGAATAAAGCAAACTTAGGGAGGAGGCTTCTGATGTTAACATGCATGAACCCAAGGCTTTTACAGTTGCAGAAGTCAACAAATGAGAGGACACACCGGGCCTGGGTTAACCTCTACATCACCAGGGGAACAGAGGATGAGTAGGATGGGGGTACAGCTGAAGGCTATAAGAACTGGTCGTCTAGTGCTTTGGGAACAGAATAAAAGGAGCAGATTTCTGGGCGTGGTAGAATACATTCAGGACATAGTGTACAGACAAGGGTATGGTAGGGTGTGAGTACAGTGGGGGTAAACCTAGGCATTGAGTGACGATGAGAGGTTTCATCTCTGGAGGCGCCAGTTAAGCTAGGTGCGGTCTCTGCATGTGTGGGGGGTGGCACAGGACTAGGGGCTCCGCAGTAAAATAAAACAATGAGAGCTGCCCTAAACAACAATATTCAAGGCATATTGACATTGGAGAAAAGGCATAAAGCAACCACAGGTGTTGATTGGGAGAGCTAAGACAACAACAGGTGAGACAACGGGTAAACAGCTAGGCCAACAACAACGGGCAACTGGCGATGAATGGGCAGAGAGGGTCAGTTAGCTACACACAGGCCCTGCCTTCAAGGCTGGGGCCGACAGGTAAGCAAAATTAAGTACTGTGTTAATGAACAGTCCAGCAGGCATCAGCTGAGTGGCCGAGTGATCATATGGTCCAATGAGCAGCAAAGGTGAAACAGGGAGCCTTTCGGTAGTCGATTACTACATAAGGCGAGCGGGAGACACTGTGTTCAGGAAGCTAGCAGGCCGGGGCTAGTAGATGGATCAACACCAGCATCTACGACGCGGAGGCCGGTTGAGCGCACATCGGCCGAATTACGTCAGCAGACCAGTACTCTCTATAAAGGAAAGGTATTATGTTATGAGAACTTATTGTAGCCTGTATTTTTATTATAGCTAGCTTAATTTCAGTCAACTGCTCATGCTGAGGTCAGGCCCCCATTCAACATTAGCTTCTAGCTTCATCCTCCTAGCTAGGTAGTTCTAGCTAGCTACCTGGCTAATAGCCAGAGCTCTTGAGCTACCTAGCTAGCTATCTGACTGAAATATTAGCAACTATTTACCAGTTGTACACTCATTCTCCAAGACTCATTGGGCAGTTTGTTTGGGTGATGTCTGTTGACTACAACAGGAGTTGAGGGATGTTAAAATAATTTCCACTGTCAGCGGTCTCCCTCTGCTACTTGCCACTGTAGGTCCGGGCTGAGTCGGTAGTTCGATTCACCTCTCGGTACTTGAATTCCATAGTGCCAAATTCAAGCACTTTAAGCACCTTGTGCAAACCCTGCACAAAGCAGATGAACATGGCATCATGCCAAATATTAATTCAACTTTAGGGATTGTTGGAGGATACTTATCTAGCTGGCTAAAGTTACTGTAAGGGCCTTAGACCACTGTCATTTGGGAGGCCAGAGTCCACTTTTATAAACACTATACTGAAACTCCCATCTCAACCACAGTAACTGTCAGTCTGACTGTGTAAATTAACCAACAGACCAACCTAGGACTGGGCAATATGGCCTAAAACTCATATCTACATTTTTTCTAACTTTTGGGGCGAGTCACGCTACATCAATTTTTTTAATGGTTCTCTAAAGCTTTGTTGTGCAATTAAAATGTAAAATATGCTTAATTTAAAACAGCAATAATTTAATTTAATTCAGAGCTTGTGAAATTAACCATAAATGGTTTTACCAGCTTTTTTGTATTACAGCACTGATCTGGGTTTCAAGTTTGTCGATATAAATGATAAGTTTGTTACAAATTTATGTCCGTCTCCAACTGTTTGACCAGCATGCTAGCCTGTCCACTTTGTTCAGAGGATGAAATCAAGTGGCCTACCTTATTTCTCAGAATGGGAACAAGTTGACATTTCCTTATATAAATAGTTGCATGCTTATTGCAAATGTATTTATTTATTTTATTTTATTTAAAAAGACTAAAACAGCTAGTATAAAAATCTTTGAATACCGCTAGCTATACGTAGTACCGTAATGCACACGTGACAAACAGAATGAAATGTCCATTGCTACATCCATTTTAGTAGTGTCTGCACGAAACTTGAGTTGAAACATAAACAGGGTATGGTTCGAAAGGTTAACTTCTCTATTAAATTACAATAATGTACCCATGTGTTTCGGTGTCCATATGACCAATTCTGTTGGACCAAACCTCAAATGCAAACAGCAAGAGGGAGAAGTGACCTCATCCATTTTTGTGAGTGGTAGGTGCTTGGGCGAAAGATGAAGCGAGAAGGTTTCACTCTCGACAAAAATCAGTCCAAAAATAAGCCTAGTGTTTCTATGCGCTTATTTTGAACATAAGCTTGTCGATTTCCTTCCCGCATTTGGGACCACGACTCCCATTGTTAGGGTGGGGACATAGAATGACGAGATGCTCATACAGATATCTGGTGTAAATGTAAAGGTGCACAGCACCGAAGTAGCGAACAAGACATTTACATTTTAGTTATTTGGCAGGCACTCTTACACAGAGTGACTTACAGGAGCAATTAGGGTTAAGTGCCTTGCTCAAGGGTACATCCGCAGATTTTTCACCTAGTCAGCTCAGGGATTCGACAGAGCAACCTTCCGGTTACTGGCCCAACGCTCTTAACGGCTAGGCAACCTGTATGAGAACACGCGGCCATAAACGCTCATGAAAACGAAAATTGATTCTGCGATACAGGCATTAGGAATATCACACAAAAACAATTTCATTCTATAAATCCCCCAAACCTACATCAACCCCCCAAAAACAGACACTGAAGAGATAAGGCTTCGAAGAGTCTGGTGCTTACAAAGGGGGACAGAGAAAGGGAGAGTGTGTTCGGGAGCCATGCGTGTCAGAGCCCCTTATCTGAACAAGTTTCAATCCTGACAAGTTTCAATGCGCTCTTTCCCCTCTTTCGTCGCTCTAATTTCCCTAGCCACCCCCCCCCATCCCTGTACCCCTCTATCACCCACCACCCTTACCCCTCTCTGACCTAGTTACACAAACCAGATCCCCTTTCCATCCCACCCGGAGTAACCACAGCAAATAAATGAGGATTTACACTGCATTACCAAGCAGATATGTCAGTGGAGGAAATGACAAAACACAGAGAAAGAGGAAGGGGGCCCAAAGAGACTTTTGTGCCTGGCAATCCGGAGCCACTGAAGCCTACCTTTCATGATGCCCTCCCTCTTCTGAGTGAGCCCGTGTCTGCGCTGTAGATCTCGTTCCTCTGACAAACAGCCTCCACAGCCATATGGGACCAGAGTGGGGCGAGAGAGAGAGGCAGGCAGGGTTGTAGTGGAACCAGTCACATGACTATCAGACTGGGGGAGACAGTAACTGCCGGTTCTCAGTTCCTGGTTACGTCCCAAGTGGCACCCTATTCCCTATATAGCGCACTACTTACAGTGCACTACTCTTGACCAGGGCCCATAAAGGGAATAGGGTACCGTTTGGGACAACGCGTGGCAGCCAGGGCTCCCCACCAGTAACCACAGCCACCATGACCCACAAAGCCACGGGGCGGAGACTGGGTTTGGCGGTGACAGGAAAAGGTTGGCCTATGGTCACCCGTTTGGACAACAGCCAGTCGGAGTCCCTTATAGCACCATATTCCCTATATAGTGCACTACTTTTGACCCGGGCCAATAAGGGTGATGTAATATATAGGGAATAGAGTGCCATTTGGGACACTGACCAAGTCCGCATGTCCCAGGCCCAATAAGACCCTGGCCTAAGAAGAATCAACAAATCAACAAAGGGACTCCGACTGATACCAGGAGCATGCGTGATTCAGTTGACAAATCAAAATGATCTCAGTGAATAGAGGAATATGGGTCAACTGTAAGAGAAGAGCCAAGCAGAGGGACAGTAAAAAGAGGAAAAACAATGTTCCCACATGGAATGATGCCAACACCTAACTGACATACACAAATAGTCAACACTCACTATCCTGCAGTAGACGGTCAGATGTGAACAAAGCTTTTCTTTCAAGTTAAAGGTCAGAGGTTAAGTGGGGTCTATGTTTTTAAAAAATCCACATTGAAATAATTTACCTGAATTGATGAGATAAATAGAATGATAAGTATATAACAATATGCAGCAGTTTATTAACCTTTAAACAACTGGTTTGATGGTTGTAGCCATCAATTGTCCAATTATCAATCACCCATAAGCAAACTTATATTATTTCAAACTTCACATTTCTCTAGTATTGGCTACTTATCCTAATGAACGATAAACAAAATGCCTGCAATCGGTGATTAGTATGGTCGGTGTAATTTTTGGTTTACCGTACCAGCGCTCTCTAAGACAAAAGTTGAGGTCACTTAGAAATGTCCTTGTTTTTAAAAGTAAAGCATTTGTCTATTAAAATAACATCAAATTGATCAGAAATACAGTGTAGACATTGTTAACGTAAACTACTATTGTAGCTGGAAACTGCAGATTTTTTTTTCATGGAATGGCCTTAGAGGCCTATTATCAGCAACCATCACTCCTGTGTTCCAATGGCACATTGTGTTAGCTAATCCAAGTTTAGGATTTTAAAACGGCTAATTGATCATTAGAAAACCTTTTGCAATTATGTTAGCACAGTTGAAAACTGTTCTGATTAAAGAAGCAATAGAACTGGCCTTCTTTAGACTAGTTGAGTATCTGGAGCATCAGCATTTGTGGGTTTGATTACAGGCTCAAAATGGCCAGAAACAAAGACCTTTCTTACAAGTCCTCAACTGGCAGCTTCATTAAATAGTTCCCACAAAACACCAGTCTCAACGATAACAGTGAAAAGGCAACTCCTGGATGCTGGCCTTCTAGGTAGAGTTGCAAAGACAAAGCCATATCTCAGACGGGCAAATAAAAAGAAAAGAACAAGATGGGCAAAATAACAAACACATACAGTTGAAGTCAGAAGTTTACATACAACTTAGCCAAATACATTTAAACTCAGTTTTCACAATTCCTGACATTTAATCCGAGTAAAAATTCCCTGTTTTAGGTCAGTTAAGACTGACACTTTATTTTAAGAACATGAAAAGTCAGAATAATAGTAGAGAAAATGCTTTATTTCAGCTTTTATTTCTTTCATCACATTCCCAGTGGGTCAGAAGTTTACATACACTCAATTAGTATTTGGTAGCATTGCCGTAAAATTGTTAAACGTTTCAGGTAGCCTTCCACAAGCTTCCCACAATAAGTTGGGTGAATTTTGGCCCATTCCTCCTGACAGAGCTGGTGTAACTGAGTCAGGTTTGTGGGCCTCCTGGCTCGCACACACTTTTTCAGTTCTGCCCACAGATTTTCTTTAGGATTGAAGTTAGGGCTTTGTGATGGCCACTAATATCTTGACTGTTGCCATTTTGCAACAACTAAGCCATTTTGCCACAACTTTGGAAGTATGCTTGGGGTCATTGTCCATTTGGAAGACCCATTTGCGACCAAGCTTTAATGTTTCAATATATCCACCTAATTCCCCCCCCTCCATCTATTTTGTGAAGTGCACCAGTCCCTCCTGCAGCAAAGCACCCCCACAACATGCTGCCACGCCCATGCTTCACGGTTGGGATGGTGTTCTTTGGCTTGCAAGCCTTCCCGTTTTTCCGCCAAACATAAAAATGGTCAATATGGCCAAACAGTTCTACTTTTCTTTCAGACCAGAGGACATTTCTCCAAAAAGTGACAATCATTGTCCCCATGTGCCGTTGCAAACCGAAGTCTGGCTTATTTTTAATGGCAGTTTTGGAGCAGTGGCTTCTTCCTTGCTGAGCAGCCTTTCAGGGTATGTTGATATAGGACTCAATTTACTGTGGATATAGATACTTTTGTATCTGTTTACTCCAGAATTTTCACAAGGTCCTTTGCCCTTGTTCTGGGATTGATGTGCACTTTTCGCACCAAAGTACATTCATATCTAGGAGACAGAACACATCTCCTTCCTGAGCGGTAAGATGGCTGCGTGGTTACATGGTGTTTATACTTGCGTGCTATTGTTTGTACAGATGAATGTGGTACCGTCAGGCGTTTGGAAATTGCTCCCAAGGATGAACCAGACTTGGAGGTCTACAATTTTTGCTGATTTCTTTTGATTTTCCTATGATGTCAAGCAAAGAGGCACTGAGTTTGAAGGTAGCCCTTGAAATACATCCACAGGTACACCTCCAATTGACTCAAATTATGTCAATTAGCCTATCAGAAGCTTTAAAGCCATAACGGAATTTTCTGGAATTTTCCAAGCTGTTTAAAGGCACAGTCAACTTAATGTATGTAAACTTCTGACCCACTGGAATTGTGATACAGAGAATTCTAAGTGAAATAATCTGTCTGTAAACAATTGTTGAAAAAACTACTTAGGCCATCTACTTTGTGTATGACACAACCGCCAAAACTATAGTTTAACAAAACATTTGTGGAGTGGTAGATAGACGAGTTAAAGACTCCAGCCTAAGTGTATGTAAACTTTACACCACTCGAGCCGACGTTTAGCATTGTGCATGGTAATCTTAGGCTTGTATGCAGCTGCTCTGCCACAGAAACCTATTTTGTGAACCTCCCGACCAACAGTTTGTGTGCTGACGTTGCTTCCAGAGGTAGTTTGGAACTCAATAGTGAGTGTTGCAATAGACAGAATTGTTTTGCTCTACACTGTTCAGCACATGACAGTTGTAATGGTGAGAGGTTGTCTTGGGGGGGTAATGGTATTTGTGCCTCTAACTTTCTCACTTTATTGTTCACGATTCATTCAGGACTATGCATAATCATTAAGGATGGCGTAAGAAGTCTACTTAAGTCACATTAGAAATACCAGCCCTCGTGTCTCACAAGCAGTGTTTGTCCCAAATGACATCCTTTTTCCCTTTATAGTGCACTACTTTTGACCAGAACACACTAAATGGGGAATAGGGTACTATTTGGGACACGCTCTATCTGTAAAAAAAGAGAAGTTTTAAACAGCCCTCTCGTGCAGTAAGTAACCGTGTGGATAAACAAGCACAAAAACTGCATAAGCATCTGACACTGCACAGGACTTCATCCTAATCTTCAGGCAACAGTTTGTCAAGGACAAAGTCTAAGTAGCAGACCAAAACATACAAACATTACTATGTATGGTTCTGTAAAATGGATTAAAAGTTCAAGAGTTTGGATTTGTTGTGTTAATGAAGCTTGGATAGGACTATGTCCTACAGCAACACATCATTCCCATGTGACCAGGAGGGAGCATGTATCAAAACACTCACTCACTCACACATAAACACACATCTGGTATCCCAATTATTTTGTGTGTGAATGCTTTTCTTTAAAAGGCAAACTGTTAGCTCAACGGTGGCAGGGAACCAAGGATAATGATGAGCAGGGCCAGGTGGGGGTGTGTGCATGTGTGTCTCAGCATGAGTCACTGCAGTATGCAGCTACTCAATCAAACAGGTATTCGGTGTGTCAGTCAGACCTTAGTCACTAAAGCCTTGTTCACACTGCAGGCCTTAATGCTCAAATCGGTTTTGTTTTTCCAAATCAGCCATGGGAATACTGACTGAACAAAAAGCAAGTTACAAGTGACCAAATCAGATTCGTGTGTGCGTTGTTCAGACCGCAGGCCTTTGGCTATGCTAGTTGTCATAGTAATGACAGGTGTGTGTGCAGTGGTGTCGGAAGATTGGTGGTGGCGCACGTGCTTCCCATCACACAGAAGTTGTGTAGCAAGCTATGGTGACAATGCCTGCCATGGACGTTTCCCAGTTGCTTTGAATGTTCAAAATCATAGGGTAAGAACCCGTAAAGCCTCAAAAGGATAAAATGATCCAACTTCCAAAACAAGTCCTTTTCGGCTAGCCGCAGCAGTCAACTAGCTGGCTGTTCAGCCTTCTAGCACATTCACCAATTTGTTTGTAAACAAGCGAGTTGCTACCACATGCTCTTGTCTAACTGTCAGAGTAGCTAGCTAGCAAGCAATAAGATACGCAAAATAGTCTAAAGGCCAATTAAAACTGATTTGACAGTTCAGACAAAATCACATGGCCAGGAATCAGATTTGTATCCACCTTTCAACCACCTACAGTCTATAAATCATATTCATCCATCATCAACAGTAGGCTAACAACATTCATGTTTTTCGTAAATCCAGAGCCTGTAATGGATCATATCCTCCCAGTCTGTACAATAGATCACACAAAGACAAGCCTACTTTTGCATGTTTCATTGATTTGCAGAAAGCTTTTGATTTTTGGAAAGTGGAAGCTTTTAGCCTGTAGTTTGTCAAAGACTGGGGTTGATGGGAAATGTAATCACGCAATCCAGTCTCTTTACAAAGTACCAATCGCTTGTGTGCGTGTTAATGTTTCCGACACCCTCGTGTGTAAAACAAGACGCCTTATCACAGACTTTGTTTGAAATTAAACAGCTAAATACTGGAGTAAGATATGAAACACAAAGTATCCTTTTGATGGCAGAAACGGAACAAGACCTGCAGAAAATCTTAAGTGTGCAGTCAATTGGTGCAAACGATGGTGACTCATGATCAACCAGACAAAAAAAAAAAAACATTTTAGAAAACCAGGTACTAGGAAAAGTGTTTTCCCCGTTTTGTTGAAGACATTCTTGAGTTTACTAGCAATTGTAAATTAACTCACGTGTGCCCTGTTCTGGACTATCCAGCAGGGGTGTGGGGTGCTAAGAGGTGTCTCAAAAACAAACATGTTCATAACAGAGCACTACGTTACTTTTTAGGTGTTCACAAGTTTGCACCTACACTTGCAATAACTGGGACATGGGCTGGGAACCCTGTGAGTTGAGATGGAAGGAGTTAATGGTGAGACTTCAGAATAGACTGTTGGGTATGCCAATTGCCAGGATAGCCAGTAAAGTTTTACAATGGTATCTATCCATAGCAGTCTGGGCAACTGAAATGACTGACCTTTTTCAACAGTGTGACTGAACATCTGTACAGAAAACTAATTAATGGAGACATGGATATTTTAAAAAACTGATGCTATATAAACATTTTTTTAAACGGTTGGAGATTAATCATAAATTCATGTATGAGAGATGTATCTGTACAACCTTCCTAAAAGCAAGAGATCCCCATGTGCACATTAAGATCAGGGATATTGCCCCTGCATATTGAAACAGGTCAGTACTGTGGTGAAATGTAATTACGATGACCTCGAAGAAATACAGAATGAAACTCATTTCATCCTCTATTGCCCTTTCTACCACGATATATCCTTGCTCTTATTCCAGAAAGCCCACCAGATATACCTTGGCATTATGTGGCTGAGCTATGAGGAAAAACTGAAAAATGTTTTTGTCCATTGTGTATTTCCGTTTGCAGAATATTTAGATGAAGCCTGGAATCAAATAAAAAGGGCTACCTATAATTATACAAATATTTAGCTTCTATGTGGCCAATGGCACATGTGTATAAAGATTAATGTGGGGGATAGGCCTACACACAATTTTATTTTTGCCAGACTGGGTTCAAAGGCCTTCTGTATTTATTGGTTGTACTTCCACCCCTTTTTCGTGGTATCCAACTGGTAGTTACAGTCTTGTCCCGTCGCTGCAACTCCCCTACGGACTCGAGAGAAGCGAAGGTCGAGAGTCACGCATCCTCTGAAACACGACCCTGACAAATCGCACTACTTCTGGACACACTGCCAGCTCAACCCGGATGCCAGTCGGAGGAAACACCTTCCAGCTGGCGATCGAAGTCACAAGGAGTCGATAGAGCGCGAAGGGATAAAGAAATCCCAGCCGGCCAAACCCTCCCCTAACCCGTACGACGCGGAACCAAATTGTACGCCGCATCATGGGTCTCCCGGTTACGGCTGCTGCCTCTCTTCTGTATTTATTCATCTTTGTGTGTTTTTTTACTGCTTTAAGGATATAATGGTTTGGATAACTTTATCTTGATTTTTAATTTTTTATATTAAATTACTCTTTATGCGATGCGCACTGCAGAGAACACCAAAATAATAATGTTAAGCCGTAAAGAAAATGGTTAAACCTATAATTTTGATATCACGATGGCCTGTCCTTGCATCCATAGCTCTATGAATTTGAGTGGTTACATTTCTCCAGGTCCATCCCTCAGTTTTTTAACCAAAACAGAGGCGTCGTCCGCTTTGTCATCGTTCAATTAACTTTAAGTCAAATTTCAATTTAGTCAATCATTGATGTCAATAGGAGAAAAATTAAACTTAAGATCCACCTTGGACTCTCAGAGCACTGGTCATGAAGGACTAGATCCATTCCCCATGCCACACTGATGGCTAAAAACACAAACATGCCTCCGGTTTTAGTGGGGAAGCACCGCATTTCAAAATCTCCTCAAGCATGCAAGCTAAGTTCAAAACACTTCCAAGGGCCACAAATCACTAATACCACAAAATGACATGGCCCCAATCTGCTCCTCATTTAGCTGAGATGGATGGGAGGAGAAGTGTTTATTTATCTATCCAGGTTGTAAGCAGGCTTGAATAGTCCTGATGATGGAACGGGTGGTTTGGGGAACTTGATGTTATGATTTGGGCAGGCAGACTTGCCGCTAGCTGAGCAGCGGGTGCCTGTGAGAATCTTGTCAGCAGATATCTCTCAAAGCTGTGAGGGTCTGCCCGCTGTCTCTCTCACCTCTCATTTGTCAGCTTGATCCAACGGTTTTGGCAGTGTTGAGTGTGTAGAACAGCAAAAGGGTTCCAATAATGTTGTCATTGAAATTGGCTACAAAACTCCACTGAAACTTGGGATTGCGACTTGAGTGCATAGAGACAAAGGGAATCCATGTGCACAACTTTAAATTGTCAAGACAGTGCCTTCAGAGAGTATTCATACCCCTTGACATATTCCACATGGTTTTATTACAGCCTGAATTCAAAATGGATTAAATAGATTTCTCAACTATCTACACACAATACCGGTCAAAAGTTTAACACACTCAAGTTTTTTTTTAATATTCACTATATTGTAGAATAATAACGAACACATCAAACCTATGAAATAACACATGGAATCATGTAATGATAATGGCGCCAGAGGAGATGGCTGCAGTCTTACGATCTCCTAACCAATTGTGCTATTGTGTGTGTTTCCGCGTAATTTGTAACATATTTTGCACATAAATGTTTCTGCCACCGAAAAGAGCTTCTAGCTATCAGGACAGCGATTACTCACCGGTGAAAAAACCTTTTCTTTAACGAGTCGGACGGGAAGGATTGACTTCAGACGCCCAACAAGGCCCTCAGCCCCATCACACGCAGGAAAGAGAGAGATATCGGGGACAGAGATCTGAGTGGCTTGTAAGGATTCGATGACGAGTGGGTGATGCGCCTTGACCGTCGGTCGTATTAGTCAACGTAAAATCATTGGATAATGAAATAGACTAGCTACAAGTATGTGCATCCTACCAACGGGACAGTAACTAATATCTTATTTTGTTTCACCGAGTCGTGGCTGAACGACGACATGAATAACATACAGCTGGTGGGTATTACGTTTTTTCCGGCAGGATAGAACAGCGGCCTCTGGTAAGGGGTGGCGGTCTATGTACATTTGTAAACCGCCGATGCACGTAATCACCGGAAGTCTCATGGTTTTGCTCGCCTGAGTTAGAGTATCACATGATGCACAATTGAGAGCTTCCTGTCTGGCTGTATCACTGCCTGGTACGGCAACTGCACCGGCCACAACCGCAACGCTCTCCAGAGAGTGGTCCGGTCTGCACAACGCATCACCGGGGGCAAACTACCTGCCTTCCAGGACACCTACAGCACCCGATGTCACAGGAAGGCCATGAAGATCATCATCCACCCGAGCCACAGCCTGTTCACCCCGCTACCATCCAGAAGGCGAGGTCAGTACAGGTGCATCAAAGTTGGGACCGAGAGACTGAAAAACAGCTTCTATCTCCATCAGACTGCTAAACAGCAATCACTAATTCAGAGAGGCTGCTGCCTACCCAATCACTGACAACTTTAATAAATGGATCACTAGTCACTTTATACAATGCCACTAAATCATTTTTACATATCTTACATTACTCATATCACATGTATATACTGTATTTTATACCTTCTATTGCACCCTGCCTATACCGCTCGGTCATCCATATATTTATATGTACATATTCTTATTCCATCCCTTTAGATGTGTGTATTAGGTAGTTGTGGAATTGTTAGATTACTTGTTAGATATTACTGCACCGTCAGAACTAGAAGTACAAGCATTTCGCTACACTAGCATTAACATCTGCTAACCATGTGTATGTGACCAATGCAATTAATTTGATAAGCTGTAGACCACACTATTTACCAAGAGAGTTTTCTATATTCTTCTTAGCCGTTTATCTACCACCCCAAACCGATGCTGCCACTAAGAGCGCACTCATGAGCTGTATACGGGCGTAAGCAAACAGGAAAATGCTTACCCAGGTGGCACTCCTAGTGGCCGGGGACTTTAATGCAGGCGAACTTAAATCAGTTTTACATCATTCGTACCAGTAAGTTAAATGTGCAACCAGAGGGAAAAAATATTTAAAAAATAATAATAATAATAAACTCTAGACCATATTTACTCCACACACAGAGACGCATACAAAGCTCTCCCTCCATTTGGAAAATCTGACCATAATTCTATTCTCCATGTTTCCTGCTTACAAGCAAAAACTAAAGCAGGAAGCACCAGTGACTCGGTCAATAAGAAAGTGGTCAGATGCAGCAGATGCTAAGCTGCAGGACTGTTTTGCTAGCACAAACTGGAATATGTTCTGTGAATCTTCCGATGGCATTGAGGAGTACACCACATCAGTCAATGGCTTCATCAATAAATGCATCGATGACGTCGTCCCCACAGTGACCGTACGTACATACCCCAACCAGAAGCCATTGATTACAGGCAACATCCACACTCCGCTAAAAGGTAGAGCTGCCGCTTTCAAGGAGCGAGACCAACTTTCCCTATGCCCTCCGACGAACCATCAAACAGGCAAAGCATCACATAGTGTAGTATGATTCAATCTTAAACCTATCTCCAACACTCGTCGGATGTGGCAGGGCTTGCAAACTATTACAGACTACAAAAGGGAAGCACAGCGGCGAGCTGCACAGTGACACAAGCCTACCAGATGAGCTAAACTACTTATATGCTCACGTCAAGGAAAGTAACACTGAAACATCCACGACTCCAACAACATCAAGTTTGCCGATGACAACAGTGGTAGGCATGATCACCGACAAGACCATCTACAGGGAGGAGGTCAGGGACCTGGCCGTGTGGTGCCAGGACAACAACCTCTCCCTCAACGTGATCAAGACAAAGGAGAAGATTGTGGACTACAGGAAAAAGGAGGACTAAGCTCACCCCCATTCTCATCAACAGGGATGTAGTGGAGCAGGTTGAGAGCTTCATGTCCCTTGGTGTCCACATCACCAGCAAACTTATCATGGTTCAAAACACACTAAGACAGTCGTGAAGAGGGCACGACAAATACTATTCCCGTACTGGGTCCCCAGTACATCAGTTGGGCCAAGCTTCCTGCCATCCAGCACCTCTATACCAGGCAGTGTCAGAGGAAGGCCCTAAAAATTGTCAAAGACTCCAGCCATCCTAGTCAGACTGTTCTCTCTGCTACCGCAAGGCAAGCGGTACCGGAGCACAAAGTCTGGGTCCAGAAGGCTTCTTAACAGCTTCTATCCCAAGCCTCCTGAACAGCTAATCAAAGGGCTACCCAGACCCCTCTTTTACACTGCTGCTACTCTGTTTATTATCTATGCATAGTCACTTTAACTCTACATATTACCTCAACTAACCAGTGCCCCCGCATCGGTACCACCCCCTGTATATAGCCTCGCTACTGTTAAATTACTGCTGCCGTTTAATTATTTGTTACTTTTATTTTCTATTTTTTACTTAAGAAGCTCAGAAAAAAATAAGTGTTAAAGCATTGTTGGTTAAGGGCTTTTAAGTAAGCATTTCTGTCACGTTTGTTATAAGGTTCGGACCAAGGCGCAGCATGGTATGCGTACATTCTTATTTATTAAAAGACTGAACACTGAACAAACTAACCAAACAAAACGTGACGCTATACAAACGAGTGCTGACAGGCAACGACACAGACAAGATCCCACAAACACCAAGGGGCAATGGCTACCTAAATATGATCCCCAATCAGAGACTACAATAAACAGCTGCCTCTGATTGGGAACCATATCAGAACACCATAGACATACAAATCACCTAGACCTACAAAAACTCTAGACATACAAAAAAAACTAGACAATACTAAACTAGCGTACCCACCCTAGTCACACCCTGACCTAACCAAAATATAAAGAAAACAGATCTCAGGTCAGGGCGTGACAATTTCACTGTAAGGTCTACACCCGTTGTATTCGGCTCATGTGACAAACATTTGACGGCTATGACCAAGTGTTAATCAAATATAGTTTATATTTGAGATTCTTTAGAAGTAGCCTCCCTTTGCCTTGGTGACAGCTTTGCACACTCTTGGCATTCTCTCAACCAGCTTCATGGAGGTAGTCACCTGGAATGCATTTCAATAAATAGGTGTGCCTGGTTAGAAGTTAATCTGTGAATTTATTTCCTTCTTAATGCGTTTGAGCCAATCAGTTGTTGTGACAAGGTAGGGGTGGTATACAGAAGATAAGTCTATTTGGTCCATAGAATGGTTTCCCCCTAGCATTTTGCCTGTGCTTAGCTCGATCACAAGCATACCCATAACATGAAGCAGCCACCACTATGCTTGAAAATATGAGGAGTGGTACTCAGTAATGTATTGGATTTGCCCCAAACTTAACACTTTGTATTCAGGACAAAATGGTAATTGTTTTCCCACATTTTTCAGTGTTGGAAAAACCAATTCTCATACTTGAGTAAAAGCAGATACTTTAATAGAAAGTTTCTCAAGTAGAAGTAACCCAGTAAAATACTTATGTAAAATACTGTGTAAAAGTCTAAATGTAAATGCTAAAATATACTTAAGTATCAAAAGTAAAAAGTATAAATCATGTTGGAGTGTGGATAGCCAGGGGCACACTCCAACACTCAAGACATAATTCACAAAAGATGTGTGTTTACAGAGTCCACCAGATCAAAGGCAGAAGGGATGACCATGTGTTGTCTTGATAAGTGCGTGAATTGGACCATTTTCCTGTCCTGCTAAGCATTCAAAATACAGGTAAAATGTATAGAGTAAAAAGTGCATGATTTTCTTTAGGAATGTAGTGAAGTAAAAAAGTTGTCAAAAATATAAAAAAGGTAAAAATACCCCAAAAAACTGAGTTAATGTATTTTTACTTATGTACATTACACTGCATGAGGAAACCCTGGTTTAGTCTACTTTCCACCAGACACTGGGAGATAAATTCACCTTTCAGCAGGACAACCTAAAAAAAGAGGTCAAATCCACACTGGAGTTGGTTACCAAGAAGACTGAACTTTCCAGACTGGCCAAGTTATAGTTTTGACTTGAAAATCTATGGCAAGACCTGAAAATAGTTGTCTAATAATGATTACCAACCAATTGACAGAGCTTGAAGAATTTAAGATAAAAATACAAATGGGTAAATGTTGCACAACCCAGGTATGGAAAGCTCTTAGAGACTCGGTTATCGGTGCCTACGGTGATTAACACTCAGGGGGTTGACTACTTATTTAATCAAGGTAGTGTTTTATTTTTCGTACAAATGTCAGAGTATTTTGTGTAGATCGTTGACAAAAATACATTTTTATTCCACTTTGTAAAAACAAAATGTGGAAAAGGTCAAGGAGTGTGAATACTTTGAAGGCACTGTAAATCAAGCCCACTATTTGAAAGTGATGCAGTCAGCAGTGGATAAATATGGCTGAACCATTCAGCCATTGACAGAGAGAGAGAGAGACACACACACACACACACACACACACACACACACACACACACACACACACACACACACACACAGAGTTGAGTCCATTAGTGTCTTCTCTCTGATCCTGTACACTCCTCTCTGTAGTCTCTCACTGACCCGACACAATTAGGACAGTCAGACGACCAAGTAGCTGTGTACAAAGTACAAACTAGTGTGTATGTGTTCAGGACTGCAATAGAATAGTGTGGACTGGGCAATAGCGCTAGGCCCCAGTCAACATATGATTTTTTATCTTTTTTAAGTCGATCTCCATATATAAACCCTCAGAAATGTGTGGGGTAAAACCCCAATGTTTCAGCATCACTGTGCATTCAGGGTTAAATAGAATCAGTCAGATGGCTGAGATATTGTACAATAACAATCCATTTGGTCAGTTAAGTCTCCTGGGTATTTGTGTTGTCACTGAAGAAATAAGGGGCCAATTTTTCAACCTTGGGGGTCACACTGAGGACCAGGGGGGGACGGGTTTGCCAAGATCCCTTCAGTCCAGGAGAGGTAGAGAGAAAAAGAGCGAGAGAGAGTAAGGAAGAGAGAGCGAGGATGGAGAGGACTGCCAATTACCACCAGTAAAAACAAGCATGCAGCCATTTCCAGTTCCCTTCATGTTGTTAAAACTAACAGACATTCACTCAGCAGAGGGAGCGAGACAGAGTGAAATATGGATGGAAGTCTTTGGCAGCCCACCTCATGTCTGTGTCCCAAATGACACCCCATGTACTGCAATACTTTTGACCAGAGCCTTTATGGACCTTGATCTAAAGTAGCTAACTGAATAGGGGTAATTTGGGACGCAGCCCGTGTCTTTGTCATGTAGTCCTGCCTCGCTCTACCTTCCTTCGAGGAGAGGCCCTTCAAACACAAACAGTACACCGTCCACACAGTGCTGCCGGCTACTACTACACAGTTAATGGTGTGAGAGAGAGACCGAGAGAAAGAGGGAGCACAAGAACTGACAATCTAGGGAAGGAAGGTGATGAACGGAAGGAGGGAAATAGTGAAACAGTCAAGGCGAAGAGGAATGCATGCATAGTTTCCTGCTAAAGCAATGATCCCCTGTTCCTAGGAGAGAACGTACAAAACAGGAACATAGATTGAGAGAACAGGGAATTCCCTAAACCCCTCCCCTCCTTGTTCCAAATCTGATAATGAGGTGTCCAGAATGGCATCTTATTCCCTATATAGTGCACTAATTTTGTCCAGAGCCAATGGGGCTCTGGTCAAAAGTAATGCACTACATAGGGAATAGGTTGCCATTTTGGACACAGCCTACACCCAACTCACTCTTCTTCCACTTGTATCAATCATTATGACAGACAGACCAGTCCAGAATGAAACAACCTTCAATAACACAAACTAGACAGATTTATATCCCCATCAATCACAAATCTCTAAGCCAACTCATTCCTCCAAGGTCTAAGAGGGTGTGGGTATGCAAGAGTCATTTGAGGCATCGGTTCTGTCCAAGCCTTAAGCTGCAGTCCAGTGGATAGGTTGCATCCCAAGTTCTCTAGCTGTTGCAGGTCAGATCGTCTAGTCATACAAAGGATGGGTCACATCTGACTATAGGATAGGGGTTCAAACTGAGTCCAGATCCATCAAGTAAAGATTCAACAGGATATCGCCACCACATTCCCCATACATAGAATATGATATCCCATTCCCCACTGCATCCTATACATAAACATACAACATGACCAGATCCAGTTAAATCTGCAGGGGGAAAAGGTTAAATTAAGAAGGGGGTTAGTGAGTTAGGCTTTGTGTTTGTGGGGCGCATGTAGGTTTGGTCATGGACCAAAAAGAGCGCCGTCAGACTTGGGTGGACACAGTAATTGAAAAATCATGTGGAGGTTCTGGTCTGGGTTCTAGGCGGAGGCTGACACACACACACACGCACGGCTCGTACAACCCTTCTGAAAAGAGTCCGCCACCTCCACCCACCCTTGATATACAGCAGCGGTGGTTGCCATGGCGCAGGGGTAATGTTTAGAACCCTGATCCACATGGCTGAAGTCTGTTGTTGATCCACTGACCGCAATACCACGAAGACATGCCATGATGTCATTGACGAATGTAGTGACTGACAGACATGAAACCGCGAAACTGAGCAACGGAGCTACACAGAGAGGCTTTCTAGAGTTCAACCCAGCCGTGACCATAACATGATTTAACCAATTCCTACTGTGTAGGGTGTTCACCTCACTGCTGTGCAATGTAGAGAAAGAGGGCAATTCAAGAGGAAGACAAAATTAAATGCCAAAACGTTCTTTACCCTATGTCATAAATGACATAGAATGATTCATTTGATTGTTCTCTACAATATTATAACCTTAATATACCTGTACTTGACAGTGTTGATGAAATGCGAACGCTCATTTGTTGTGAGTGCCGCTAGTTTAGACCGCAGCGCTCTTGGTTGAATCGTTCATATTTGGTGTTGGGTTTCCGCTGGTTGGACTATTCAAAATCAGTTTGATTCCTTCACTTTCACCTCCAGAACCTTAGCTTTCATTGCCTATAAATGGAGATCAATCTACGTTGAGCGGGGCCATTTCTATGGCGATTTAAAGGGAAAGACAATGAAAACAGGAACAGATTGAAATTCAATATCCACCCTCTGCAAAGACAATATGCTAAGCTTTATAATAAATACACATATAGTCCCTATTTAGTTTGGTATTCAGATGATTCAGATGATAGAAAAAGCCCATGTTTTCACTCACGAACCTGCAGCCACTAGTTAGTTTGTCAGTTGATGTTCAAAGTTAGCACCGTTAGCTCCCTTGAATGAAATGTTAGCTCCTCTAAATGCAGCAAGTCAAATTCTGACCAATTTAACCAATCTCCTTGTTTAAATATGTTTTACAGTGGAAAATATAAGCTTCCTAATTAAACAAAACCCCAACTCTCATGGTTTAAACCATTTATTTATGTGGCAGCACTGTCCACTCAGTAGTGCAGAATCTCAGTTGAGTTCCTTTGTACTTGATAAAAAGAGCCTTGCAATTAAGCATAGCCAGTTCAGAAGGGAAACCCGAGTGTGGAGGCATCATCTGTTTGCGTCAGCTGATATCACACCAATTGTGTTCACACTAATTCCATGCAGTCTATTTATGTTGACCAGTTTCATACACGCTTCTACAACGCCTAATGTCACGCACTCGCATGCGCTGGTGTCTCTTGCTGCTGTAACCTGCTGTTACTCGTCATGCTTGTGGTTTCTGATCATTCTCGCTAGTATCGTTTGAACCTTGCTCCTGTCGTTCAATATGCGACTCGTTTCAGGACACTAGGCGTATGTCGCACGTCACAACTTCACAGGAGAGGCACTTCTGGAACATGTGAACTTTCATGAGCTTTAATAAGGAACTTGTATGCCATCTGTAAAATACAAATAAAATTGTTAAAATTACGAGACTTGTTGGTATAGCCACAGTAAAAGACAGGGACCTTCCAGCTAGCCATTACTGGCTGAGATAATGGATGGGCTGGACATGCCGAGAGAGGAGTTTGGATAGGTCTACCATGTAGCATGCTTCTGTCTATAACAGGAGCTGCTTAGTATGTGTAAGTAATCCTACACATACAGCGTTAGATAGCTTTTTTTGAAAGATATCACGAACAACTGCAAAAGTGTTGCTAAGGCTCTCCACTTTCTGGAGGCCCGAGTTTTGAAATCCGTTGAATGCCCAGTAGAAGCAGAGTATGATAGCTCAGGAGACAATTCAGGCGTTCGATTGCAAACACGGAGGGAGTTGAAAAGAGAACATAGAAAGCAGTTGAATAAAACACATCTCCGGATTATATTTTCAAACTAAAAAGGCAACCACGTCATCCATGACAGATTGGGAGAAGCATTCATCCATGTATACGGGCAAGAGAGTCTAGCTAGCTACATTCAGATAGAAGCTTCTAATTTTGTCAGAAAGTTGTTTTCATTGCAAGTTAAAGCTTACTGTTAGCCTACATTGAAATTAGTTGGTTGGCTCTAGCTACCTCTAGATTCGTGCAGTGTAGTAACGTTATGAGTTGGGATTATGGTTCATTGTTTAGCTAGCTATGTCTAAACAAAAAGACTCCACTATGCAAGCAGCCATTTCACTGTACCGTTTACACCTTCTGTATCCTGTGCATGTGACAAACTGATTTTATTTGATATACTGTGCGTTTACCAGAGACTAATGTGAAGGAACAAAATTGACCTGCATCAAAGTCAAATTAGGATAAACCTTTAGGCCAACGAGACAGTGTCCAAGTTCTAAAATGCTCCGGTAGAAACCCCTGCTTTTATTTCACTCACACATCAGTAAGCTATTTTCTGTAATTATACTGCACAAGAATATAAACGCAACCATTTCAAAAATGTTACTGACTGTCACATGCATCTGTGACATGAGCAAGCCGCTCCCCCAAACAACGCCATACTCGTGTTCTGCGGTTGTGAGGGCGGTTGGATGCACTGCTAAATTCTCTAAAAATAACACTGAGGCAGCTTATGATAGAAAAATTAACATTCAATTAACTGGCAACAGCTCTGGTGGACATTCCTGCAGTCAGCATGCCAATTGCATGCTCCCTCAACTTGAGACATCTGTGGTATTGTATTGTGTGACAAAACTGCACATTTGAGTAGCCTTTCACTGTCCCCATCACAAGGTGCACCTGTGTAATGATAATGCTGTTTAATCAGCCACACCTGTTAGGTGGATGGATTATCTTGGCAAAGGATAACTGCTCACTACCAGGGATGTAAACAAATCTGTGCACAACATGAGAGAGAAATAAGCTTTTTGTGCATATGGAACATTTCTGGGATATTTTATTTCAGCTCAAGAAACATGGAACCTACACTATAGATGTTGCATTTATATTTGTGTTTATTGTAGATTGCCATACAACTTGTAAATAATGATCTTGTTGTGAGTTTATGTTCCTGTAATAATGAATACAAATGAACTAAAGTTGAGACCTTGTCAGCTATATGATATGGTCATTATTTGAACTGGCAAGCCATCTACTCTAACAAGCTAGAAACGAACCAAAACACTGTTTAGAAAGTTGCTTTTAGTTACCTGGTTTGCTAGATTGACATATACATACATTTTAAAACAGATGGGTTTATTGGTGTTAAAATAGACCAGTTATGCTATTTTGTACCACCAGGCTGCTGATATCATGCTATACTTTTTCATAACGACATGTTTGATGTCAGACAACAGTTTGTAAGTCGCTCTGGATAAGAGCGTCTGCTAAATGACTTAAATGTAAATGTAAATGTTAATGTCACTGCGACAACTGTATACAGACATGATAGATGTCGTATAAACCAGCCTTTAGTCTTGAAATCTTTGGTTGTTTAGTACACTACCGTACTCACTGTTTAGCACATGGCCTCTCATGGCCTGTTTAGCACATGACCTCCTTTAAGTGAATCCTTAAAGAGATGGTTGGGCTTAAGAGGGTGTGACCGATGCTGAATGGGTGTAGATAAATAGCCTCAGAGGTTTACTCTCCAGTAGGTGTACCAAAACATTCAAGGGCCATTTTCTCAAAAGTGAGGCTACAAGTTTATTTACTTTCAAAGCAGAATTACTTTCCCATTGTTCCTCAACTGTGCCCTATGATACAACATTTTATAGGAGTCCCTACTTTAATTCATTGTAATTTTTTTTTTTTTTTTAATCAAATGTTGCTGCGTAAGACCGAATCCAGCCGGTCGGTCACATATGCTTATGTTGCCATGTTTGGCTGCTTCGGGGATGTCATTGATTGTGAGGATCAACCATGTTGCTGGTTGCTGCACTACCGATTACTGTCGTCAGTCAATAGCCAGCAACTAGCTAGCTTGCTCAGTACATTAGTCTCGGGAGTAGTCTATTGTATTTGTTGTCAGCTTCGGTCAGTGTATCACAGGTAATCATACAAGGAAGCCTACAGTATAGTATGCTTGGCTAGCGATACAGACTATGCGTCCAGAATCATTGCTACTCAATACTTATCAAGACATGAGCAAGGAGATGGTGTTTCTATCCTATTTCGGTCTCTATGCGGCCAATAATTTGTCAATCCAGCATACTATCGATAGTAGCCATCACTGCGTGTTGCGCAGCCCACGAGACAGATGCAAGGTTCACTATTAGCATACATTTTATTGAGTCATCTCAGTCAAATTAGTTTGTGACCCTTTCAATTATCTGCCTTATAGTCATGCCTGAACGCTACTACTTACCGTTTTAGCTAGAAATGCTTTCACTTTACGTGCATACTGGTCTGGATTTGTGTACTTGTCTAGATACACCTTGATGCTTTCTGCTCTGAGCAACCAGAGTATTTGCAAACTCATTAGTGTATACTGTGCAATGAGTCACCCTATTTTCATACCTTTTTAAAAAATGTATCATTCAGTCAGTTTGATTTCATCTTATCTGCAGCAGTAGGTTAGGCTGATTATTAGCAGTGGTTATATCATGCATCATGCATTTGACATGCATAGTATTATTCTAGTCATAGGCTATTGTCATGGTTACTTCATCCCTAGTCATGTTTTTGCTCTTATTATTCATCTTCAGCATGCATTTTGTCATCCTCAGATCTTAAATTATAGTTTGTGTGTTTCACGCTGCAATTTCTTTTTACGTGTGGTGAATACCTGCACATTCAGGTGTTAGCTGATATCTTTGCTTCATTATCTGCACACAGTTTTGCATTATGGCTTGGCTGCTGATATTGCTTTTATGGGAGCACGTGCCTGTTTAGACTATTCGTCGCCTTGCCGAGGCTCGTGCGATTCATGCATTTATGTCCTGTATCATCTGCACATAGTCGTTATGGCATGGTGGCATTATTGCTATTGCCAAGAACACAGTGAGGTCGTAGGGACATGGGGAACACCAGCCACCTCTTGCTCAGCATCTACTGGAGCATCACCCTACGATAAATTCTACCCAGGTGCAAACAGGATGTTTCACAGTTCTTACCCACATACATTAGGCTTTACACAAACATCTATTTTACTTTATGATGATGTGCTGCTTTAGTGTCGGTGTGTCTTGGTGTTTTGAGTTTATATTGTAATGTATTGGCTTGGTGCAATCAATTTCCTCCATGGGATTTATACTACCATCTTATTTACAATGCATTATTGGGTTACTGGTCATCCATAGCAGTCTATGCAAGATTTCCCTTTTAAGGATGAAACGTGCATTCTTACAGTATATTAATTGGTTCATTCATGCCGTAGTGATCATGAAACGTCAGATAAGGCATATTTTAGGAGTATATTATACTACGATAGTAGTTAGCAAGTAGTGCATGATCATGCTTGACCTCAGTAAACAATAGACCTGATCGGACAGTTCAGAGAGCTTCAGCTCTTTTCTGTCCAGACAAAACAAATGGATTGGTGGAAGAGACAGGGCAGGCCAGGAGCAAGGAAGGAGGGTGTGGTCAAGCAAGGCATCCGAGGCTAAATGCCCTAAGATTTCTATCAGAACAGGCATAGATTAGTATCACCTTGTTCTTTTCCCGACATGAGTTTGTAGTGATTAAAGATATAAAAAATAAAGAATAAAAAACAAAGAATAAAAAAACTTCATTAAAATTGTATGCAAGGCATTTTATACGCTGATGCAGCGCACTCACATGTCAAAAATACACAAAATTATGAACATCACATTTACACATTTTGGTTAAATGGTCAATTGAAAAGAAAAATATACAGATATCGTATTTCTGCATAAAAACACGTGTTAAACAGGTTTAAAAAGTCAAACAAATTAATTTAAACAAACCGACATGATTAGTAAACTAATCATTATTTTAACTAGGCAAGTCAGTTAAGAACAAGTTCTTACTTTCCATGACGGCCTAGGAACACTGGGTTAACTGCCTTGTTCAAGGGCAGAACGACAGATTTTCACACCTTGTCGGCTTGGGGATTCAATCTTGTAACCTTTCGGTTACTAGTCCAACGCTCTAACCACTAGGCTACCTGCCGCTGGCTTGAGAAGATATGAAAAATCTGACCAATAAAATAAACAACCAAATTGCATATAAATGTTCTGACTACACCATTTCAATAGAGGTTTGCTATTCCAAAAGTAGAGTAAGGCAACATTTCAGAGAGATAGACTAGAAACTTTGGTAAACAGCAACAATTAGACCATCACAAGGTTAGAGTTTGCCCTCTAGGATATTTATTTTTATTCCATCTCGGTATGTGGTGGCTACCATCAGAGAACAGGAGTAGCAAGTCTGAAACATACAATCTGGACTATTAATAATACGACTCAGCACCTTTTATAGTTCAGCATATTTGTAGAAACGGAATGGTATTAAAAATGTCAACAATTAAGAGTCATTTCTGAATCACAACAATATACGAAAATGCTCCACCCTATTACAAAGGAATAGAATGTAACGAAGACAGATTTTTTTTTCAGTCATTGTCAACACTAGGACACACTACTAGCATGAAGAAATCGGCTGTGTTAGTCTTTACCTAGCATGCTGTGTAGGCTTGCTAAAACACCCAAATGGACATTAGCGGTTGGCGATCAAGCGTTCATTACCTCCATTTGAACGTTCTGTTAAAGAACTTATTGCAGACACACATGCTTATTCTAGTAATCTATGGGGTCTATTTCTCGTTGTTAATTAAGGAGTCTTTTGGTTCTAGACTTGGCGCTCCGGTACCGCTTGCCACGCGGTTGCAGAGAGAACAGTCTATGACTTGACTCAGGTCATCCATCTTCTCTCATGGTTTACCAGCATATAGCTCCAGCTCAGGTAGACTAGATTTTAGGCCTAGGTTTTAGATTATCATGCCACTCCCACCAGCACGCTGGCATGCTGCAGATGTTCAGCTATTGCTGAGCTGTATTAGTAGTGACATTAGGCTTTGGATAGCACAAGTGGTTAAATGTAGCTGCTGTTTTAGTTGCACTTGTTCGTATACTCTTACGCTATGTGATGGTACATGTCATAGCTGGGCAGTGGTGAGCTAGAGCAGTCATTGTCTGCTCTTTTCTCTGTAGGATGGCTCTTAATAACCATGTTGCATTTGCCTTCCTGAAATTTGTAATAGAAAAGGGCAGCCTTCCTTATGGTCCAGTAGCAGGGATTCAGTTAATCTCGGCTGTCAAGATCTTCAGAGTGTAGTCCGCTCAGGAATCCATCTGTCCGCTTGAGTTCAGTTAAGGTGATGTCAGGTTTACATTAACCTTAGCTAGAGGTTGTCTGTTTGATGGCTTCTCCAGTCTTAAATGCACTAAAATGTTCCATCCTTTAATCTTGCATTATAGCCATTCTATTGTATTATGGACACTTGCATGTTAACAGTATTTATGCACTCAGTAATGAACAATTAGCAATGGAACATCAGTCGTCATAACAATAACTAACACTGCCTTGTCCTCTCATGCTGAGCACGGGCGACACCTGGCTAAACTCTGTTCAACACTGATGCTGGCAAACAATGACAAGATCCTTGAACTCCTCACGGTTCTGGTTCCTTCGTCAGCGCTGTGGTACAGCTCTGAGCTATGGGCCGCCCACTCCTGCATCGGCACTTATTTTCAAAAATCGGTCATGGCTTGACCTTCAAGATTATGGGCCATAATCCTCTACTGCCTACGATGTTACACTTGATTGGGATTCTGAGTGTGGAGTCTACATTAGCTCAGCAGTCTTGCTAATATGATCATAATTGTCAGCACTATGATCCAGTAACTGTGTGGTTTCTGTTCTGTATCGCATCTGATACAGTATAGAACACTGTTAGCTGCAGGTGGTTGGCTGGCAGTGCATCTATTGTGCAGGTGGTTGACTGGGCTCATATAGAAAAATCTCATGTACCAAGAGGACAACTCATCTTGCTCAGCAAGGCCACCCGGTGGTGTATCTATATTGCAGGTCAATGTAAATGGCCATTTGATGAATTGTTCAGCAGTCTTATGGCTTGAGGGTAGAAGCTGTTAAGGAGTCTTGGTTCTAGATTTGGCACTCCGGTACCGCTTTCCCTGTGGTTGCAGAGAGAACAGTCTATGACTTGGGTGACTGGCGTCTGACAATTTTTGGGGACTTACTCTGACACCACCTAGTACATAGGTCCGGGATGACAGGAAGCTTTTCAACAGAGTTCCCACAAATGCTGAGCACTTGTTGGCTGCTTTTCCTTCACTCTATGGTCCAACTCATCCGTGACTCGTTTCAGGAGAGCCATTTGAATGTTAATTATTACATTTTTTTTTAAATAAGAAAATGCCTTCTGGAACATGTGAACTTTCATGTGCCTTAAACTTGTATGCCATCTGTAAATTACGAGCCTAGTTGGTTAAGCTACAGAAAGACAGCAACCTTCCCACTAGCCATGATTGTCTGAGATAATAAGTGGGCTGGAAATGCCGAGAGGGGAGTTCGGATTGGTCTGCCATATAGAAGGCTTCTGTCTATTTGAGTTGGCCAGTCTGTTGGTAATCCTGTCGAACACGGCTTTAAAAAAAATATTGTGTAGCGGAGCTGCATAAATGTTGATCTCCACTCTCTGGAGGTTTGAGTATTGAAATCAGTGGAATTAGAGTATGATCGCTAAAGAGATGGCGAAAACACCTGTCTCGGGGTGACACGTCCATCATATACGATGATGTATACGGGTAACAGTCGAGCTTGCCACATTCAGATATTACACGTTTTTAATTTGAAAGAAAGTGGCTTAATTTCAAGCTAATGTGTACTGTTAGCTAGCGAGCTGGCTCCCTAGCTAACGTTACATATTATTCGTATCCCAGAGCTGTTTGCTTGGCTAGTTAAACATAATGTTAGCTAGCAAACATTGAACCTGGTTGGTTACCTCCCAGCAGATTCTTGCAGGGTAGTAACGACACGATTAGGCACCATCATGGTTGTTTAACTAGCCAACATTGGCTGGCTGGCTAGCAAATGTTATGTGTATGATCCTACACATTGTTTACCTAGCTAGCTACAAGTCTTAGCAAAAGACACCACTATGCAAGTAACCATTTCGGGTGCGTTCATAAATCCAGTCAGTATGCCAGAGCGCAGAATAACTGATGAATTTACTAACACACGTTGAATATGGCCAGTGTCAGTAAATGTCAGCAAAAAAAGCATAAATTAAATTGTTGCCAACAGAGCTGGTTAGGGCTGTTTTCCAGAGGTTAAGAAAATCTAATATTGAAAAAAAATTAACATTTAAAAGCCAGAGCGCCAGGTGTGTGTTCTGAACACTCCAAGAGCGAAACGAGATGGGTGGGGCTAAAGCTTAAGAGGGTGTGAACAATGCTGAATAGGTGTAGACAACGAGCTCTTCACTAGATACCAAAAAACATTTATTGGCCATTTTCTTAAGTGTTTACAAGTTTATCAACTTCCAAGGCAGAATTGCTTTCCCATTGTTCATCAAAAATGCAGTGTATGATACCATTTTGTAGCTGAGTCTACGTTTATCAAATGTAAAAAAAAAACATTTAAAATGTTGCTACATAAGACAGATTTAAGACTGTCGGTCACATCTCAATTGGGTTGAGGTTGGGTGACTGTCGAGGTAAGGTCATCTGACAAAGCACTCCATCACTCTGCTATCTGAGCAGCTAACCGATCGCTGCAGCTGTACATAGTCTATTGGTAAATAGCCCACCCATTTTCACCTACCTCATCCCCATACTAATTTTATTTATTTACTTTTCTGCTCTTTTTCACACCAATATTTCTACCTGTACATGACCATCTGATCATTTATCACTCCAGTGTTAATCTGCAAAATTGTAATTATTCGCCTACCTTCTCATGCCTTTTGCACACAATGTATATAGACTCCCCTTTTTTTCTACTGTGTTATTGACTTGTTAATTGTTTACTCCATGTGTAACTCTGTTGTCTGTTCACACTGCTATGCTTTATCTTGGCCAGGTCGCAGTTGCAAATGAGAACTTGTTCTCAACTAGCCTACCTGGTTAAATAAAGGTGGGGAAAAAAGAAAAACTCCTTGGTTAAATAGCCCTTACACAGCCTGGAGGGGTGTTGGGTCATTGTCCTGTTGAAAAACAGATTATAGTCCCACTAAGCGCAAACCAGATGGGATGGCGTGTTGCTGCAGAATGCTGTGGTAGCCATACTGGTTAAGTGTGCCTTGAATTTTTAAATAAATCAGTGTCACAAGCAAAGCACCCCCAGACCACCTCCTCCATGCTTCACGGTGGGAACCACACATGGGAGATCATCCATTCACCTACTCTGCGTCACAAAAACATGTCAGTTGGAACCAAAAATCTCAAATTTGGACTCAAATTTCCACCGGTCTAATGTCCATTGCTCATACTTCTTGACCCAAGCAAGTCTTATTGGGGTCCTTTTAGTAGTGGTTTCTTTGCAGCAATTCGACCATGAATGCCTAATTCACGCAGTCTCCGATGAACAGTTGATGTTGAGATGTGTCTTACTTGAACTCTGAACCATTTATTTGGGCTGCAATTTCTGAGGCTGGAACGAATCCTCTGCAGCAACTCTGGGTCTTCCTTTCCCGTGGCGAATCTCATGAGAGCCCGTATCAAAGCGCTTGATGGTTTTTGCGACTGCACTTGAAGAAACGTTCAAAGTTCTTAATTCTCCAAATTGACCGACCTTCATGTCTTAAAGTAATGATGGACTGTCATTTCCCTTAGCTTATTTGAGCTGTTCTTGCCATAATATTCTTACCAAATAGGACCATCTTCTGAATACCACCCCAACCTTGTCACAACAACGGATTGGCTCAAACGCATTAAAGGAAAGAAATTCCACAAATTACCTTAAGGCACACCTGTTAATTGAAATGCATTCCAGGTGACTACCTCATGAAGCTGGTTGAGAGAATTCAAAGAGTGTACCAAGCTGTTATCAAGGCAAATGCTGGCTATTTGAAGAATATCAAATTTATTTGATTTGTTGAACACTTTTTTTGGTTACTACATGATTCCATGTGTCATTTCATAGTTGATGTCTTCACTATTATTCTACAATGTAGAAAATAGTAAAAATAAAGGAAACCCCTTGCATGAGTAGGTTTATCAAAACGGTTGACTGGTACTCTGTCTCTGTGCGTGTCTCTCCACACACACACACACACACACACACACACACACACACACACACACACACACACACACACACACACACACACACACACACACACACACACACACACACACACACACACACACACACACACACACACACACACACACACACACACACACACACACACACACACACACACACACACACACACACACACACACACACACACACACACACACACACACGTTGCTGACTGGCGTATAATATAGAGCCATCCAATCTCCATAAAACAAACATTGTCAGTAGAATGCCCCTACTGAAGAGCTCAGTGACTTAACGTGGCATGGTCATAGGATGCCACCTTTCCAACAATGTCTGGTAGAGCTGCCCGGTCAACTGTAAGTGCTGCTTTTGTGAAGTGTAAACATCTAGGAGCAACAACAGCTCACCCGCAAAGTGGTAGGCCACACAAGCTCACAGAACGGGACCACAGAGTGCTGAAATGCGTAGCATGTAATAATAGTCTGTCCTCATTTGCAACACGCACACCCCGAGTTCCAAACTGCCTCTGGGAGCAACTTCAGCACAAGAACTGTTCGTCGGGAGCTTCATGAAATGAGTTTCCATGGCCGTGCAGACGCACACAAGCCTAAGATCACCATGTGCAAAGCCAAGCTTCGGCTGGAGTGCTGTAAAGCTCGCCGCCATTGGACCCTGGAGCAGTGGAAATGCATTCTCTGGAGTGGTGAATCACGCGTCACCATCTGGCATTCCGACGGACTATTCTGGGTTTGGCAGATGCCAGGAGAACGCTACCTGCCCCAATGCATATTGCCAACTGTAAAGTTCTGTGGAAGAGGAATAATGGTCTGGGACTGTTTTCCATGGTTCGGACTAGGCCCCTTAGTTCCAGTGAAGGGAATCTTAACACTAAAGTGTAAATTACATTCTGTAATTCTAACTTTGTGGCAACAGTTTGGAAGGCCCTTTCCTGTTTCAACATGACAATACTTCCGTGCACAAAGCGAGGTCCATATAGAAATGGGTTTTTTGAGCTCGATTTGGAAGAACTTTAATGGACTACACAGAGCCTTCAACCCCATCGAACACATTTGGGATGAATTTGAATGCCCACTGAGAGCCAGGCCAAATCACTTCACGAATGTTGTTGTGGCTGAATGGAAGCAAGTCCCCACAATAATGTTCCAACATCTAGTGGAAAGCCTTCCCAGAAGAGTGGAGGCTGTTATGGCAGCAAAACAGGGGACCAACTCCATATTAATACCCATGATTTTGGAATGAGATGTTAGATGAGCAGGTGTCAACATACTTTTGGTCATGTAGTGCATCTTTACTTAAGTATGACAAGTGGATACTTTTTCCACCACTACCTTTCTGCCTCCGTGGATCAAAACATTTTCTGCCTGTTCCCAAAATCATTTGGAGTGTAGGCCATTTGGCACAGGCACAGTTAGGTCCAAAATGAGTAGGCACCAAATGGACAGAGAGAAACAGTTGGGTCAGTCTTTTTATAGAGCCTGTCAAACAAGAGATGTCTCTGAAGGAAAGACAGATATCATGTTGTGGCCTTTTGTTTCTAAAATAAAATAAAAACCTCAATCTAGGGCTATAGATATAAATTGCACAATAATTACACATTTATGTATAAGGAAAGCTATTGTTTTCCTTTTATTCACCCCATCTGACACCCACCGGCCCTTCATCCACGCAATATTTTATAACCCTAAACCCCGCCCGCCCCACAGATATAACCGCAGGGTCTGTGGGTTATGATTCAACCCGCGCTTCAGGACAGTCAAACCCATTTCTGTGGTCGTGACTTTTCAGGCTACAAAAAAAAAAAAAATAGGTACATTTATGAACAAGACACATCAATTAATGTAGGCCAAATCAATGGCAATCACTGAATGTCATTATGCACACTGATGTTTTTGTAAAAGTCCATTTCTTCAAATCATGAGTATACATGCAGCTTGGATGCTGGAATTACACTGAATAAAAATATAAAAAACATTTTAAAAGATTTGACTGAGGCACATAAGGAAATCAGCCAATTGTAATAAATTATTTTGGACCTAATCTATAGATTTACTGGGAATACAGATATGCATCTGTTGGTCACAGATACCTTTAAAAAATAAAATAAAAATGGGCTGTAGATCAGAAAACCAGTCAGCATCTGGTGTGACACCTCATTCAGCATGACATCGAGTTGATCAGGCTGTTGATTGTGGCCTATGGAATGTTATTCCACTCTCAAAATGGCTATGTGAAGTTACTGGATATTGGTGCAAACTGGAACACGCTCAAATGGGTGACATGTCTAGTGAGTATGCAGGCCATTGAAGAACTGGGACATTTTCCCCTTCTAGGAATTGTGTACAGTTCCTTGCAACATGGGGCCATGCATTATCATGCTGAAACATGGCGGCGGATGAATGGCATGGCAATTGGCCTCAGGATCTCATCAAGATATCTCTGTGCTTTCAAATTGCCATAGATAAAATGCAATTGTGTTGGTTGGAATACCATAACCCCACCATAGGGCACTCTGTTCACAACGTTGACATCAGCAAACCGCTAACCCACACAACACCATACACCCGGTACAGTGCCAGTAGCCATCTAAGGAGAGCATTTGCCCACTGAAGTCGGTCCCAACACCGAACTGCAGTAAGGTCAAGGCCCTAGTGAGAACAACGTGCACGCATATTAGCTTCCGAGACATTTGACAGCTTGTGAAGAAATTCTTTGTGCATATGGAAAATGTCCGGGATCTTTTATTTCAGCTCATGAAACCAACACTTTACATGTTGCATTTATATTTTTTGTTCAGTGTATGTTGGAGTAGAGGAACATGCACAGTTAGCCTAATTTCTGAAGTGATTTGTTTGACATCCAGGGGAAAATATCAGGACTGGTTGTGTTCATGCCACATTAAAAAGTAATACATTTTTACAGTTTAAATTACACCTTTGTTAGGCCCATAAATGTCATGGTGTAATTCGCACTCTGCTTAAATGGCCAACTACTGCCCTCCCTCTGCCCATCCACAGGTCTCTACCCACTCAGACAACGTAGGCTCCTAAAACGATTATTGATTAGATTTATTACTCCATTACACTGATGTCCATTAGTGCTTAAACCCACCTCAACCTCTCCAGTACCCATAAACATGGAATAAGGTACTGGTAGGGCTGGGCGATATACCGTATTTTACTATATACACACCGGTATTTATGCACGGGCAGCTTTGGTTTTTACCTTCTATAACTATTTTAATGTTTGGTTTGTTAAAATGTGATACGCCGTGTGCAGGAGAAGTAGAAATGTATGAAAATGCAGGATATTTTAGGTTGAGGTTGAACAGTGTAAAGCAATCCGAATGGAGAAAGACCCACTGAAATCACTTAGAATATATATGTATGTGATGCCACCCTAGGGTCACACACTACTCAAAACAAATTCAGTTTATTAATCAAAAACATAAAATACTGTCATCAATGTGAAAAATACCATGATGATATTTTGGCCATATCGCCCAGCCCTAGGTACTGGCACAGACCTGTATTCTTGTGTTTTTTTTTATTTTTTAACTCGCATCGTTTTAACAATATATTTTTTAAATATGATCTATATTAACAATATCATTGCATTGTTGGGAAAGAGCTCTCAAGGTAAGAATTTCAAAGTATTGTTTCACACCTTTTGCATCCTGTGCCCCTGGTGAATAAACTTTGAAAACTTTAAACACTGAAGCCTGCAGGCTATAGGCCTCAAGTCACTAACAATGTTTTGATGTTTAAATTCTGATGTTAGCACTTACAATCAGATGTATGGAAACAGAGGCAGACACTACCACCCATTTATGCAGTGGGCATTAGGCATTTACAACCCAAACATCTGAGAAGTGCCTGCCAGCCTGAGCCAAAGAACTGTTTAATTGCCTTTGTCCATCGCATTAGTGAACACTTAGTCCACTCTATCTTAGTGCAAACTCCAGATTGTTTGGGTTTGTGAGGGGAAATACGGCTTGCAAAATCAATGGCATTTTATCCAATGATGTGAATACTGCACAAATGGATTGGCCTGGAATTAGGGCACTCAGGAATTTCCTGGATTTAAGAAAGTCTCCAATGAGATATACATTTACATTTTTTCTTTGAATAATCATTTCAAATGAAACGTTGCACTTGGCACTCCACATCCTCGTCAATGCCGCTGTTTGTTCAGTAGTTTCAGCAGATCAGGAAATGCCTCAGTTATCGCTCTAACATGTCATCTACTCTACTCCATGCAGTCCCTCAACGTATGCTAATCTCACTGTAAACCAAGTGAGTTTATGGAGTTGGTTTTATGTGGTAGCTTCTGTACATGCTTGAAAATCGGTTGGGGGCGATTTAGTTTCCATGCATTATACTTGTTTAATCAAGAAACCAACTGCAGGATTGATTTCAGCATCAACTTCAGACCTGCTTTAGCATTGATCATAAATTAAGTATTTGGGATATCGTTGGACTTTTGGAGAACACAGAGGTGCGATTGTTTGAGGGATTGCATTACATCTGTATCAATCAACAGTGTTAGAGACACATTTTACTTGTGTCTCCATGGCAACAAAGCCAACCCAAAACATTATGCTCTAGTCCATCGCATCACACCATCATCAGAACCTAATAGTGAGGGGGCCCAGAGGGGCCACAGCAAAGAGAGAATCAAATGGCACCCTATTCCATGTAGTGCACTACTTTTGACCAAGGTGCCATTTGGGATGCACACAGGCATCATCCAGCTCTGTATCTGGTGCATTACACACAGGTGGAACCCCGCTTTACCACAAACATGGACTCTTTCTTCACAACAGGGAGACGGAGCAGAGCAAAACGCCCCCCCCCAAATCTGCTTTCAATCCCCCCAAAGAGGGGAGGGGGGGGGAATGACAGTAAGAGGGTGAGGCCCCCCAACTCTGGGCCCCTAACCTTGTGAACCCTCTCCCCAGCCCCCAAAACAATGTAACACCCAACAGACCTTATGTAACCACAGCAGGAGAGCATTTCCCACTCGGAAATATAGAGTTAGGAACTCTGGAAACACAGTGGGTAGGCAAACAGAGGCCACATCCCAAATTGTACCAGATGCGCTATAAAGTGCACTACTTTTGACCAGAGATTTATGGGCCCTATTAAAAAGTAGTGACTACATATAGGAATAGGGTGTCATTGGGAACGCATCCACAGACGGAGGCCAGGCACTTATCAGACGCTGTTGGCTTGTACTGGGGGGGGGGTTACAGATAATCATAGCCAGCTGTGAAAGGATAAGATCAGGACAGGAAGCCAATTATGGGATGGATAGACTGCGATGGTCCAAGTACTAGGAGGGGCGGTTGCCAAGGTGATACGATGGTCATACAACACAATATCTGAGTCCCAAATGGTGCCTAACAATGGTTGCCATTTGGGACAGGCCCTACAGCTGTCCTGTTGCTACCATCACATCAGACAATTAGCGTGTTATCCAACACAGTGCTCACTATTCATTCATACCATGGCCAGTCCAGTCATCGATTTCATCTAACACCCTACTGCTAAATTTCTGTTGTTCTTCAAATCAACAGGCAACGCTACAGATGTCAAGTCAAGGACAACACCAGCGGCTGATTTTAGTGGTGAAAAATGGTGCCAAATCAACTTGTATATACTGTATGAGGAATAGAGAGGAAGACAACAGTTTGAGCAGTTTGGATTTGAATGTGAAGAAAATCTCTTTGGTAAGAACATGTGACTCATCTCTAAACAGACTCATCAACTAATCCTGATAACTATTATCCTGCTAACTTTATTAGTCTTTGAGAGACATTTTTCTTCATGTTTTTGCACTTTCAAATTTGAGCAATTGTTTCTTCCATAAGGTTAAATAAATTCTGACAAAACAAGGTTAATTTTGTAATAGTCCAATTATTATATATATTTTTTTAAATCATAATTTGTTCCTTAGACAAATTCTACTGTATGAAAAACACAATGCCAGTTTCATAATCCTCTGCAGACATCAGAACATGGAAATTCAGCGAGACAGATTAAGTTCGTATCCAAGATGGCGTAGCAGTCAGACATCTTTTGTCCTCGTCTTGTCATACACACATTTTTTTTTTAAATAAACCTCAACATACTCTCCTGTAATCCGCCTCACCCAATGTGGTATGGATCTGCTATTTTCTTTACTTTTGAACTGGAACCACTGCTAGCGGTCATCAGCTACCTTTGGCCCAGACAACTCTCGCCAGTCTGCATAGCGCGATACAAACCAGAGCAAATCGGACGCATTTTTATCCTCATCTCCGGATTCCTACCACAAGCTCTGAACCTTTTCACATGGATCATCGCAGCTAGCTAGCTGCTATCCGAGTGGCCACTCCTGGCTAACGTCTCTGTCCCGAAGCAGCCTTTGCTAGGCCCATCTCCCGGCTAGCCGAAGAGGTCCATCAGTCACTCCTTTGGCTTCAATGCCTATTTTTCCAATTGGCCTGGACCCCTTTTAATGCCGACACGGAACCCCGCTGACCCAACACGATTGGACTACTGACATAAAACCCAGTGGTGGGCCGTCAGGGCCAGCAAGGCCTTCTCTGCTGGCCTAAACATCATCAGAATATACTTTTTTTTTTTAAATATATTTTCCCATAAATGTATTAATACTCTTCATTTCATAGCTTTCCTCTTGGTTGCACTGCTTCCAGCCCCAGGTTGAGATTTGGAGGGCTGGTCTTTATGTTAGATCTTTTATCCAATCATATTCAGCCATCATTTGTTGCCAGGGGTCTAAAATCTGCCCTCAGGCCTTCAGAATCAACAGTGCGGACACTTGTAGCTTAAAGTGAATGGAAATGAAAATTCAGTGTCAACCAATCAGCTTTAGAGTTGGCTATTGTACGCCTGCTAGCAGGCGTAGTGCGTGCACGTCTTTTGATTGGTTTACCAATATTGAGAGGCAGGTCCTATATGGGCAAGTCTATGCAGAACCACAGAACTAGGAAACAGAATTTGATAAACAAACTAATTTGCGTACTACTAAGCTGTTTTTTCAACCCACAATGGCGGAAGGAGGAGAAGATATCGATTTGGTCGAGGATATAATTATAACGCCATTCTCAAGACAAACCTTTCAAGAAAAGTTAGACATTGTCAGGAGAGGTCGCCCGACGCGGACGCTACAAAGCCTGTCACAGGCGGGAAAGGGGTTCGTTCGCCACTTTCAAAGATCCAACTACGAGCGCTATCAATGGCTCACAGGCTCCGAGAAGCACTGCAAACTGTACTGCTGGGAATGCCTATTATTTGCAAGTGAACGATTTGGTGTTTGGAGCCACACTGGCTTTGCAAACTTGAGTTGTCTAACCAAGGCAGCAACGAGACACCAAAGTACGGCTGGGCACTTACAAGCAACGGTGCTTTTGAAAACTTTGAGACACCCGAGTGGATCTACAGCTCAACGAACAAGCGTGCAGGGCAATGGAGCTGCACAATGAAAAGTTATTGTACTCTTCCCCTGCAATTCTCTGAATAAAAATGTCAATTTCAAGGTGACGCAACGCCTGGCTATACTGCGTTTGTCTAAATGTATAGTGTCTAGAGCCATGGCATCATAATGATGGTAATAAGAGGTGGATTAATTTGGGTGGGACTGTGTAGGACCTCACTGAATGCCCAGGCCCCAGGCACGCCACTGATAAAACCCCCTCGGACTAATTTCAATTTCAAGTCCGCAGAATGCCCATCTGCTATCCGCAGCCCACTAGCTGTCTAAAGCATGTGAGACTGTTAGCTGAAGAGGCACATCGGACAAATTCTTTGGGCACTATACCCATTTTGCCAATTGGCCTGGAACCTTTTCCCACACGGAGCCCTGCTGATCCATGACAACTGGTCTGCCGACGTAACAGCACGAGGGGGCTACAACAAACATCTTCCTTCCAGACATTCCTCTTAAGGCCTTTCTACTAGCCCCGGCCCACTAGCTGTCTGAAATGCCGTGTCTCCGGCCCACCGAGCTACACACTGGACCCCTATGATCACTCAGCTACGCATGCCTCTCCATAATGTCAATACGCCTTGTTCATTGCTGTTTTGGTTAGTAATTGCCATATTTCACTGTAGAGCTTCTAGCTCTGCTCAATATGCCTTAGTTAACCCTTTAGTTCCACCTCCCACACAAGCAGTGACCTCACCTGGTTTGAATGATGTTTCTAGAGACAATATCTCTCTCATCGTCACTCAATGCATAGTTTACCTCCACTATATTCACATCCTACCATACCTTAGTCTGTACATTATGCATATTCAGGTCTATTCTACCGTGCCCAAAAACCTGCTCCTTTTACTCTCTGTTCCGAACATACTAGACGACCAGTTCTTATAGCCTTTAGCCGTACCCATATCCTACTCTGTTCCTCTGGTGATGTAGAGGTTAATCCAGCCCCTGCAGTGCCTAGCTCCACTCCCATTCCCCAGGTGCTCTCATTTGTTGACTTGTGTAACTGTAATAGCCTTGGTTTCATGCATGTTACCATTAGAAGCCTCCTCTCTAAGTTTGTTTTATTCACTGCTTTAGCACACTCTGCCAACTCTGATGTCCTAGCCGTGTCTGAATCCTGGTTTAGGAAGACCACCAAAAACCCTGAAATTTCCATCCTTAACTATAACATTTTCCGCCAAGATAGAACTGCCAAAGGGGGCAGAGTTGCAAACTACTGCAGAGAAAGCCTGCAGAGTTCTGTCTTAATATCCAGGTCTGTGCACAAACAATTTGAGCTTCTACTTTTGAAAATCCACCTTTCCAGAAACAAGTCTCTCACCATTACCGCTTGCTATAGACCACCTTCTGCCCCCAGCTGTGTCCTGGACACCATATGTGAATTGATTGCCCCCCATCGATCTTCAGAACTCGTGCTGTTAGGTGACCTAAACTGGGACATGCTTAACACCCCGGCCATCCTACAATCTAAGCTTGATGCCCTCAATCTCACACAAATGATCAAATGAACCTACCAGGTACAAACCCAAATCCGTAAACACGAGCACCCTCATAGATATCATCCTAAGCAACCTGCCCTCCAAATACACCTATGCTGTCTTCAACTAGGATCTCAGCGATCACTTCCTCATTATCTACGTCCGTAATGGGTCTGCGGTCAAAAGACCACCCCTCATCTCTGTCAAATGCTCCCTAAAACACTTCAGCGACCTGGCCCGGTTATTCTGGAAAGATATTGACCTCATTCCGTCAGCAGAGGATGCCTGGTTATTCTTTAAAAAGTGCATTCCTCACCATCTTAAATAAGCATGCCCCATTCAAAAATAATGTAACCAGGAACAGATATAGCCCTTGGTTCACTCCAGACTTGACTGCCCTTGACCAGCACAAAAACATCCTGTGGCGTACTGCATTGGCATCGAATAGCCCCTGCGATATTCAACTTTTCAGGAACGTTAAGAACCAATATACACAGGCAGTTTGAAAAGGTTAGCCTTTGTTTTCCTAACACAATTTTGCATCCTGTAGCACAAACTCCAAAAAGTTCTGAGACACTGTAAAGTCCATGGAGAATAAGAGCATCTCCTCCCAGCTGCCCACTGCACTGAGGCTAGGAAACACTGTCACCACCAATAGATCCACGATAATTGAGAATTTCAATAAGCATTTTTCCACTGCTGGCCATAGTTTCCACCTGGCTACCCATACTCCAGTCAACAGCCCTGCACCCCCCACAGCAACTTGCCCAAGCCTCCCCATTTCTCCACCCAAATCCAGATAGCGGATGTTCTGAAAAAGCTGCAAAATCTGGACCACTACAAATCAGCCGGGCTAGAGAATCTGGACCCTCTCTTTCTAAAATTATCTACCAAAATTGTTGCAACCCCCATTACTAGCCTGTTCAACCTCTTTCATATCGTCTGAGATCCCCAAGGATTGGAAAGCTGCAGCGGTCATCCCACTCTTCAAAGGGTGAGATACTCTAGACCCAAACTGCTACAGACCTATATCTATCCTACCCTGCCTTTCTAAGGTCTTCGAAAGCAAAGTAATCAAACATATCAACCAATTCGAATCCAATCGTACCTTCTCCGCTATGCAATCTGGTTTCCGAGCTGGCCATGGGTGCACCTCAGCCACGCTCAAGGTCCTAAACAATATCATAACCCCCATCGATAAGAGACAATACTGTGCAGCTGTACTCATCGACCTGGCCAAGGCTTTCGACTCTGTCAATCACCATACTCTTAGCGGCAGACTCAACAGCCTTGGTTTCTCAAATGACTGCCTCGCCTGGTTCACCAACTACTTCCCTGACAGAGTTCAGTGTGTCAAATCGGAGGGGCTGTTGTCCAGACCTCTGGCAGTCTCTATGGGGGTGCCACAGGGTTCAATCCTCGGGCAGACTCTTTTCTCTGTATCCATCAATGACATCGCTAGCATCACTACTCTGGACGGTTCGGACTTATGTGGACAACTATAAATACCTAGGTGTCTGGTTAGACTAAACTCTCCTTCCAGACTCTCATTAAGCATCTCCAATCCAAAATTAAATATAAAATTGGCTTCCTATTTCGCAACAAAGCCTCCTTCACTCATGCTGCCAAACATACCCTTGTAAAACTGACTATCCTACCGATCCTTGACTTCGGCAATGTAATTTACAAAATAGCCTCCAACATTCTACTCAGCAAATTGGATGCAGTCTATCACAGCGCCATCCGTTTTGGCATCAAAGCCCCATATACTACCCACCACCACAACCTGTATGCGCTCGTTGGCTGGCCCTCATATTCGTCGCCAAATCCACTGGCTCAAGGTCATCTATAAGTCTTTGCTAGGTAAAGCCTCACCTGGTCTCAGCTCACTGGTCACCATAGCAGCACCCACCCGTAGTACGTGCTCCAGCAGGTATATTTCACTGGTCACCCCCAAAGCCAATTCTTACTTTGGCCACCTTTCCTTCCAGTTCTCTGCTGCCAATGACTGGAATGAACTGCAAAAATCACTGAAGCTGGAGACTTTAAGCACCAGCTGTCAGAGCAGCTCACAGATCACTGCACAAAGCCCTTCCAACTACTTCATCCCCATACTGCGTTTATTTATCTAGTTCCATTGCACCCCAATATCTCTAATTGCACATTCATCTTCTGCACAGCTACCATTCCAGTGTTTAATTGCTATATTGTAATTACTTCGCCAGCATGGCCTATTTATTGCCTTACCTCACTTATTTGCACACACTGTATATAGACTTTTTCTACTGTATGTTTGTTTATTCCATGTGTAACTGTGTTGTTGTATGTGTCGAACTGCTTTGCTTTATCTTGGCCAGGTCGCAGTTGTAAATTATAACTTGTTCTCAACTAGCCTACCTGGTTAAATTAAGGTGAAATTAAAAATAAAATTGTAAAAAGTTCACTTCTTGAAGGACTGAGGTATAGAGCAAAACAGAAAAGTATTAAAAGCATTTACTGCTACTTGACTGCATGATTATGGTGCATTGGGCATGACCTATACTAACAGTGCAGTTGCTTGTGGTACAAACAAAAACAGAATCTTATTCTAGTTCCGTGGTACACAGATCATAATTATCAGCATCATATGGTTGGTAAAACTGCCCCATAGGATAGGGCCCTGGTCAAAATGAGTGCACTATATAGGGAATAGGTTGCCATTTGTGATATACCCATCCACTTCGCCAGTTAAAATGGTAGGTAGTCACCCCACCCCACCACTAGTTAGAGATACCCCTTGACAATAATTTGTTTTTTTGCTAGGTAGCGTTAGTCTGCTGTACCTGCACCAAAACCCCTGTATTTCTCATGTTTCCAGCACTTATTTCCATGATCAAAACTCATTGTCATTCTCCCTCGTCTCTCTGTAGCAGGCATATAATGAACAATATGCTTGGAACAAATCGCAATATATATAGAATCTTGAGAATTGCAATACATTTGGTATCGGCAGTTAAGTATCGATTTAATATCGTATTGCAAGGTCTCTGGCAATTCCCAGTCCTACCCACCACCCATTCCTTAGTAATACAATTACACAAAGGTAAACACTTGTAATAGTTTGGCCCTCATCACCCATCCCATTCCCCTGCAATGTTCAATAATAAATGTTCTTCTCATCTCTGACTGAGGCAGATCTACTAGTTTCACTGCCTGCACTCAGTGAACACACACACACACACACTGAGCGCACAAGAAATTATTATCCTTCAAGACCACTTCCAAGTGAGAGGTAATAGGGTCTTCGTAATTAGGGTATGGAGCAGGTCTTTATTTGGCAGGTACTTGTATACCTACCCTACCTGCCAAATAAGGGAGGATTAACACAACACTAGTTTATTGGTATTTGTGTTCTACCTTGAACCGACAACACTGTCTGAAATAGGTTATGAAAACAGGCCTAATGAGCATTTAGGCTAGTCCGCTGGCGCCATCTACAACAGACCGTCAGTTAACGACATGCTCAGAAGCTAGACAGAATGAGAACACGAGGTCAGGGATACTTACATAATCTTCCTGTCTGGGTTGGCGCCCCCCCTTGGGTTGTGCCGTGGCGGAGATCTTTGTGGGCTATACTCGGCCTTGTCTCAGGATGCTAAGTTGGTGGTTGAAGATATCCCTCTAGTGGTGTAGGGGCTGTGCTTTGGTTAAAGTGGGTGGGGTTATATTATTCCTGTTTGGCCCTGTCCGGGGGTATCATCGGATGGGGCCACAGTGTCTCCTGACCCCTCCCGTCTCAGCCTCCAGTATTTATGCTGCATTAGTTTTTTTGTCGGGGGGCTAAGGTCAGTTTGTTATATCTGGAGTACTTCTCCTGTCTTATCCGGTGTCCTGTGTGAATTTAAGTACGCTCTCTCTAATTCTCTTTCTTTCGGAGGAGGACCTGAGCCCTAGGACCATGCCTCAGGACTACCTGGCACGATGACTCCTTGCTGTCCCCAGTCCACCTGGCCGTGCTGCTGCTCCAGTTTCAACTGTTCTGCCTGCAGCTATGGAATCCTGACCTGTTCACCGGACGTGCTACCTGTCCCAGACCTATTATTTGACCACTAGTTACTAGTTATTTATGAACATTTTAACATCTTGGCCATGTTCTGTTATAATCTCCACCCGGCACAGCCAGAAGAGGACTTCCCCCCCTCCCCTCATCTCATAGCCTGGTTCCTCTCTAGGTTTCTTCCTAGGTTTTGGACTTTCTATGGAGTTTTTCCTAGTTTTTCCTAGCCACCGTGCTTCTACACCTGCATTGCTTGCTGTTTGGGATTTTAGGCAGAGTTTCTGTACAGCACTTGAGATATCAGCTGATGTAAGAAGAGCTATATAAATATTTGATTTACAGTAGATGGGGATGAGTCCCTAAAGGCACCCTATTCCCCATATAGTGCACTACTTTTGACCAGGGCTCATAGGACTTTAAAATCAGTGCCCTACAGTGTATATGGAATTGGGTTCCATTTGGAGTCACAGACCGTGATCGCTCTGTATAGGCTGGCCATAAAGATGCTTCATAGGAGTAAGATCCATGACAAATCCTACATGACAGACAGTAATCTGGCTGCTTTACTTGGGTAATAGGTCGGCTTTAGATCCATGTATAGGCTACTCCATCCATAGGCATATCTTCTCTATTAGTCCTCTAATGTGAGTTCAGCTTGGCCATGAATCATTGTAGCCTGAATGTGGATTGTTTCAAGAGACTTGAAAAAGACCAAAATAATCCTATATAAGAACTCATACAGCAGAGAAAACAGATTAAACAGTGGGTGGAGTGGGCTTAGGGGGTGATAAAACAATGTTGTAGTGCACTGATTGACATGGACAGGTGTGTGTGTGTGTGTTTACCACGGCCTCAAAAGAAAAGATCTGCCGACTTCAGTATCGGGCCATTTACACTACGAAGCTGCATCGCACGGTGAAACATCGGAAGCCATTCAATTTTAATGAAGGAAAGCGAGAGAAGCGGATGGACCATTGAGCGATGCGAGCATGGGCGAGGGAGCTGACAGGGCAGGACTAAAGTTGGGGAAAGCTGAACTTTATTCAAATCTTCCACTATATTGCAACGCGAGTGACCAATCAAAGCGCACCATAGCTTCCAACCCCTACATGATTGGCTGACAAGGGCTGTTGATAGGTAGCAGATAGGTAGCACTACATAGCTTGCTAAAACCCACGAGGGTGAGGTTCGAGCGGCTAGGCGGCACCGAGGTCCAGTTTGTATAGATGCCTTTAGGTGTGGACCCCAGCAACGAAAATCAAAAGGTATGACATGCAGTATTCTCCCAATTGATAAAGGCTACCATCCTATTGTTAGGCCCGTTCCCCTGGCCTCCTGTCCTGGATGTTGAGCTATTGGGTGACATGTTCTAAGGGTAACGTGAGCTATCATTTAGTGATAAAGTATTCTGCTCTGGGCGCCAATGTGCTGGCCGGGCTCTCCAGTTTCACAACCTTAAAAGGTCCCGCATAGTCAAAATGATATTTTCCATGAAATTGGATGATACAAGATCAAAGTATGAAAAATGTCCGTCACTTCTTCATTGATAAGGTTTGATCATAAAGTTACTGGTCCTCTCCTGTGTCAAACATGTTAAATGTCATTTTGCAGACGCTCTTATCCAGAGCAACCCAGAGAGCCATGAGGGTTAAGTGCCTTTCGGTTAGTGGTCCAAAACTCAAACGCTAGGCTACCTGCCACGCCACTTGGATTCAGGAGGTGGGAATATTAAAAATCGGGATTTTATGACATCACAAAATCCAAATACGCCAATGATAACATCTTATTCTCTTAACCAATTGAAATAAGTACTGTCTTCACAGAAGGCGTGTTCGCAGAGGGGAGTGTTTTACATATCTAGGTAGGAAGTCTACTAGTGCAAAAATTTTACTGCAGCTTGTCTGAAAATATAATAATTATAATTTATCAAAGGCAAACATACTTACAGGGTTCTGCGTTCATCCGTGTCTGCTTTTAGCTAGTAACTGTCTAGCTACCGTAGGTTTTCAGCCAGCATTGAACAAATTTAGAAATGTCAGATTGGAGACGATTGTCACAACTTAACGCATAGGCAGGCTATCAGACACAAAATAAAATAGCAATTTCACTATAGCATTACGTTAGTGGTTTTTCCTTTTCATATGTGTCCATTTTGTTTATATGCGTGTTACTGTGGTCTTAGGCCTATAAGGCCCCATGTAAAAAATAATAATAAAAGAAGTCATAATTGTTTGTACACTTGTTCACAAGAATATGAGTCTTAAAACAAGCCTTTACACTGTGTTATTATCATGGCACTTCAGTCATAATAATTAAAGTTATTACTTAAAAATATAGATCTACAAATGAGATGCCAGGTTGGAGAGGACTCCATCACGTGTTGACAACATTAACGCATGACAAAGATATGCCTTCCTCGGTTTCCTTTTCTGCAAATAAAATCCCATTCCAATCCCATTTCGACCCACATACAGTGGCTTGTGAAAGTATTCACCCCCCTCGGCATTTTTCCTATTTTGTTGCCTTACAACCTGGAATTTTGGGGGTGTTTTTATAATTTTATTTACACAACATGCCTACCACTGTTAAGATGCTAAATATTTTTTGTGAAACAATCAAGAAATAAGACAACTATGCACCCCCCAAAAGTCAATACTTCGTAGAGACACCTTTTGCATCAATTACAGCTGCAAGTCTCTTGGGGCAAGTCTCTTGGGGCATATCTCTAGAAGCTTGGCACATCTAGCCACTGGGATTTTTGCCCATTCTTCAAGGCAAAACTGCTCCAGCTCCTTCAAGTTGGATGGGTTCCGCTGGTGTACAGCAATCTATAAATCATACCACAGATTCTCAATTGGATTGAGGTCTAGGCTTTGACTAGGCCATTCCAAGAGATTTAAATGTTTCCCTTCAAACCACTCGAATGTTGCTTTAGCAGTATGCTTAGGGTCATTGTCCTTTTGGAAGGTGAACCTCCGTCCCAGTCTCGAATCTCTGGAAGACTGAAGCAGGTTTCCCTCAAGAATTTCCCTGTATTTAGCACCATCCATCATTCCTTCAATTCTGACCAGTTCCCCAGTCCCCACATCTCCACATGGGTGTTCTCCGGTGATGAGAAGTGTTGGGTTTGCACCAGAAGTAGAATTTTCCTTTATGGCCAAAAGGCTAAATCGTTGTCTCATCTGACCAGAGTACATTCTTCCATATGTTAGGAGAGTCTCCCACATGCCTTTTGGCAAACACCAAACATGTTAACTTATTTTTTTCTTTAAGCAACAGAGATAGGTTTCGCAGCTCCTTCAGGGTTATCGTTAGTCTCTTTGTTGCCTCTCTGATTAATGCCCTCCTTGCCTGGTCCGAGGGTTTTGGTGGACGGCTCTCTCTTGGCAGGTTTGTTGTGGGGCCATATTCTTTCATTTACATTTACATTACATTTAAGTCATTTAGCAGCTTTCCATTTTTTAATAATGGATTTAATGGTGCTCTGTGAGATGTTCAAAGTTTCAGAGATTTTTTTTATAACCCAACCTTGATCTGTACTTCTCCACAACTTTGTCCCTGACCTGTTGGTGCCGCTTCCTTGGTTGTGCACCTTGCTTAGTGGTGTTGCAGAATCTGGGGTCTTTCAGAACAGGTGTATATATACACACACTAAGATCATGTGACACTTAAAGTCCACCTGTGTGCAATCGTAGGAAAAACAACATAGGAACAAATCCAAGGTGGATGAATACTTTTGCAAGGCACTGTATCTATTCACACAAACTCCAATGTATTTTTCCAAATGTCCAAACTTTCTGAATGGACATATAATTAAATAAAGGTTCAATAAAAAAATATAGGCCTATAGAGAGAATCAGCAAACTCCTACACACCCGTAAATGGACCAGTCAATCAAAGCCACCAGAGTATGACAACAGCAAATATTTATCCTTTCCTTAAAACCCCAAAAATGAAATTAGGTTATTAAAAAAAATATTAACAATGAAAGTATGAAGGGGAGAGAGACTGCTAGCGTCTCTCTTGTCAATTTCATATTATCATTCAAATAGAAACCAATACACATCCATAGCCTATTTATCCATGTTGATTAGCCTATAAATTAAGAAAAGACTTATATTATACCATGCCAGTTTGGAGAGGATTGGCACATCGTCTGTTTGACACAATAATGGCACATTATCAGGCCTCAGCGAGAACAACCTTGTCGACTGCTGTTGAATAATTCATGAATAGTCAGACACATTCAACCTTCTTTAAAAAGACCTATTTATTTATTTAGTAGCAAGCAATAAAAATGTGTATTGTATGAAAGAAAGTCCACACAAGTGCCATAGCCTATAGGCTTGTGCTTCTACAACACCACACATTTAGTGGTTTAGCTGCTTGAGCATCAAACGATAGTTGGAGAGAGCAGATGTAGACTGTTTAATAGACTAAGTAAGCAAAACAATTGCTTATAATCATTAGTAAATACTCACGCTATTAGGTCAAGTTTATCTACATGAAAATAAGAGTTAACATTTTAATTTTTCCAAAATGTCACCTAGGCCTATTTTAAACAGTTTTGACCGTTGTTTTCATGAAGGTCTTCATTCATTACAGTCAGTTACACGGTTATTCAATTACCATCAGAGCCCTAGTTGGATAAACAAAATAAATTTGTGAAACCACGATTTGATGCATGACAGGTTTTTGTTGTTGCATTGCGTATTAGCTCATTTGTTTGAGCATCTCACTGCAACACCTTCCATGCTTGACATAGGTGTTTTCAAAGAACTGTCAGTCAAGGTGAGCTCCCTGCCCACTCAGTCCGTCTTTTCAGACTTCCTGGTTGTTTGACATGAGAAAACATTTTTATAAATGCAAAAATATACATTTTTATTTTCTTTTTTATATTGTGGCTAATGTTTTAACCACTCAAAATACAAATTTTACATGGGAATCGGAATGACTGTTCGGTACCTTGAGTCCCAAACGGCACCCTATTCCCAGCTCTGGTGAAAAATGTACACTATCTGGGTTCCATTTGAGACGTTACTAACCTCTCCAAAGGCGAACCTTTGACTTTAAACCTTATGTGCGGGGAATTAAGACCGTTTGATCAGATATACCAATGATATCATGTCAATGGACTGTTACTTGAGAATGAAGGCAATAGGCTACGTGACAGTGATGGACTGCAAGGGAAAATAGGCTACAATACGTAATCAATGGGGAGCAGGGCATGATTTGTTTTGTTTTTACACTGATGTGCAACGTTAATTGATTAATTGTTAGCACAGATGAACAAAATTAACATCCCCAAAAAAGAATGCATTATAAAACGGGGAAGGAATTGTCGAAACATTTAAAATTAGTAATTTGGTGAGTGGAAAAACATGCAATGAAATGAACTTACCACTGGCACCTTTTGTTGAATTTTAAACGATGTGACAATTAGCCTATGGATGACGTCTTCGAATATTCTGAGGGAAAAGTTGTCATTCGCTAATTCTTTAAGCACTCGTGTTTGCGAGAGAAAAATCTGACGATAAAATGTTTGAACATAAATTTTCTTTAGAATTTGTCATCTGTCCATACGTTCTGATGCTTTATTCTAAACCCTTAAATAATCACCCAAAACGCTGTTTATATTACAAAAGTAAATAGGAACGCTATCCGGAGAGAAACAAACGCCGCTGACAATTCCGAATGGTCTTGCTCAAGTGCAAACTCTCATTGTATGTATAGAAACGTACCCTCGCCTGCAAACTTATCCGCAGTTGCCTTGTGCTAGTAGCTTCCGCACGACGTGCACCTATTCTTAAAGGACGAGACCCATCTGTGCATGGTCCAAAGTAGCCCTTGATCATGACTCTCAGGGCGCCTTTACGTACACTACATGGCCAAAAGTATGTGGACACCCCTTCAAATGAGTGGATTCGGCTATCAGTTGCTTTCAGGTGTATAACATCGAGCACACAGACATGCATTCCCCAAAGACAAACATTGGCAGTAGAATGGACAATACTAAAGAGCTCAGTGACTTTCAATGTGTCACAGTCATAGGATGCCACCTTTCCAATAAGTCCGTTCTTCTAGAGCTGCCCCGGTCAACTGTAAGTGCTGTTATTGTGAAGTGGAAATGTCTTGGAGCAACAATGGTCAACTGTAAGTGCTGTTATTGTGAAGTGGAAATGTCTTGGAGCAACAATGGTCAACTGTAAGTGCTGTTATTGTGAAGTGGAAATGTCTTGGAGCAACAACGGTCATCTGCGAAATGGTAGGCAGCACAAGCTCACAGAAGTGGACGTCTCTCCCTGGCTGCAACACTCACTACCGAGTTCCAAACTGCCTCTGGTAGCAATGTCAGGATTGTAGGGAGAAGGCAGGAATTACACCTAGAGTTTAAGACCTTGGTCCAAAGTTGTGGACATTTTTTACAAAGGCACTCAAAACCACCTGTACAGATACACGCCTCTTAAACCAACAAACAGAATCATTCAGATGTGTTATTCATCCATTAACTTTGTTATTCATACACAAACACACACAGGACCAGCAGATGAGAGAGTGCCTGAAATGACATATGGGGACAATGCTGATTCCAATATCCAATCAATTTCAGTCTGAGTTAATGGGAATAGACCAAAGGTCCTTTGTCCATTACAATGACCATGAATACACTGAACAAAAATGCAAACGCAACAAATTCAAAGATTTGACTGAGGTACAGTTCATACGCTCTAAAAAGTAGGGTTTCAACGAGGGTTCCCTAAGATCCTCAGTTCTTTGAAGAACCTTAGGCTTCTTGGCACTGAAAATTACACCCAAAAGGTTCTTCCAAGAACCCCATAGGAGGTGGGGTTCACCAAGGGAACCTCCTTAGTTGGTGGGGGTTCTTGCAGGAACCTAACTGCCCAACTGAAACATTTGGATTTGAATTGGAAAGAACAGCAGGTGCAGGAACGTAAGTGAAAAATGTAAAGATCTCCTCGTTTTAAGGTATGTTTTGTCCCTTGTATGATCTCAATTGATATTGTTTTATGATGATACCATCTATCTTTTAATATTTGTGGAAATCTTTTTAAAACAGAAAATGGACACAATTCAATGGACATCAATCAACAAAGAGGTGAGAATATGTTGGCTATAAGAACATGTTGAAGACTGGCTGTATTGGGTTCAGATGACTGAACTGCTCACTTTTGTGTCTGTGTCTGCAGGTATACAGACGAGGAGGCATACAAAGGTATTGGTATGTTATGCAGATCACATTTAACATCCTCCTCCCTTACCTCTTCAATAAACATCCCATAGGCCTCTACATTATGGACAAGGTACGTGTATGAAAAACATTATCAAAAGTGTTTTTCACGTTTAAAACAAAAACCAAGGTATGAATACTGTCGTGTGCATGTTTTGTTAATCATCTGTATAATTACTATTTTTTAAACTCACAGACTTCTCCCTCCCTACACCTCTGACTAATATAACAGGAAACCTGTTTGATCACCATGCACTGCAAAATCCTTGTGGCTATGGATACGGAGAACATCAACACGTTAACATCAACACGCCAGAGGATAAACCCATCGGACTTTGGACTTTTCCTCATCTTTAGATTTTTTTTTATTCTGCTTTGCCACTAAAATCATAATAAACACTGACAACTAACATATTGTGTTATTGTTATGTGTATTATTAATAATAATAGGGGATGAGTTAGTTAAAAAATTAACCCCAAAAGGTTCTTCAAAAGGTTTTCAGAAGATCCACTAAGGGTTCATCGAATAATCAAATAATTTCCCCCCACAGTTTCAGTTTTAAGATCCCCTAAATGATACTCCAGGAAGCTTTTATTTTTATGGTGTATAACGGAATCTGTCAATTGAAATAAATTCATTAAGCCTTAATCTATGGATTTCACATGACTGGGAGTACAGATATGCATCTGTTGGTCACAGATACCTTTAAAAGAAAAGTATGGGCGTGGATCAGAAAACCAGTTAGTATGGTGCCACCACCATTTGCCTCATGCAGCTTGAAACATCTCCCTGGTCAGGCTGTTGATTGTGGCCTGTTGAATGTCGTACACGTCGATCCAGACAATCCCAAACGTGCTCAATGGGTGACATGTCTGGTGAGTGTACAGGCCATTGAAGATCTGGGACATTTTCAGCTTCCAGGAATTGTGTACATATCCTTGCGACATGGGGCTGTGCATTATCAAGCTGAAACATGAGGTGTTGGTGGTGGAAGAATGGCACGACAATGGCCCTCGGGATCTTGTCATGGTATCTCTGTGCATCAGTGGAGGCTGCTCAGAGGAGGAAGGGGAGGACCGTACTCCTCAGTCAATTTCATAAAAGTTTTACATTCAAAAAGTTATAATTTTTAGATAAAAATATAGTAAATATAATCACATCACCAAATCATTTATTAAAACACACTAATTTGCAAAGAAGGTCAATAGTAGCCTCCACAGCATTCTGGTGTAGCCAGAAGACAGCTAGCTTCTGACCTCCTCTGGGTACATTTAATTCAATACAAAACTTAGGAGGCTCATGGTTCTTACCACCTTCCACAGACTTACACAAACTGTCCTCCAACATATCAGAGCTCTTTCAGAATGAGGTGACATGTTGTCCACCCAATCAAAGGAGCAGAGAATTAATCTATACCTGAAAACATAAGCATAACCTGCAAAAAAATGTGGTGAGTAGTTGACTCAAAGAGAAAGAAAGACAGTAGTTAAACAGTTTTGAACAAATTAATTTCTTCAAAAATGAAGGAGAAGCAAGAGAGAAACAGCGAGAGAGAGAGACATAAGGCCATGCTCATGAAAGGAAAATTGTCCTCCCTAATCTTAAACGGCACTGACTGCCACTGCTGTGCATTCAAACTGACCACCACTGCTGTGTTCGTTGTCTGTAACTTATTTCTGCCCATCCCATAACCCCATCGCCACCATGGGTAACTGTTCACAACGTTGAGATCAGTAAACCGCTCACCCACGCTACGCCAAACACGCTGTCTGCCATCTGCCCCATACAGTTGAAACCGTGATTCATCCATGAAGTGCACACTTCTCCAGCGTGCCAGTGGCCATCAAAGGCGATAATCGGCTCACTGAAGTCGGTTACAAAGCCGAACTGCAGTCAGGTCAAGACCCTGGTGAGGACGACGAACACGAAGATGAGCTTCCCTGAGACAGTTTCTGACAGTTTGTTTAAAAATGATTCGGTTGTGGAAACCCACAGTATCATCAGCTCTCTGGGTGGCTGGTCTCAAACGATCCTGCAGGTGAAGAAGCCGGATGTGGAGATCCTGGGCTGACGTAGTTACACGTGGTCTGCGGTTGTGAGGTAGGTTGGACATACTGGGTTGGAAGCGGCTTATGGTAGAACAATTCACATTAAATTCTCTGCAACAGGTCTGGTGGACATTCCTGCAGTCAGCATGCTAATTGTACGCTCCCTTAAAACTTGAGATATCTGTGGAATTGTGTTGTGGCCTTGTATTGTCCCCAGCACAAGGTGCACCTGTATAATGATCATGCTGTTTAATCAGCTTCTTGATATGCCACACCTGTCAGGAGAAATGCTCACTTACAGTGATGTAAACACATTTGTGCACAACATTTCAGAGAAATAAGCTATTTGTGCAAATGAAACATTTCTGGGATCTTTTGTTTCAGCTCATGAAACATGGGACCAACACTTTAATTGTTGTGTTTATATATTCTTCCGGTTTAAAATAAATGTGACAACATGGCGAGCACGTGAAAAGGATCTCATGTGAAATAAATATTACAGAATGGGAATGCAAACGTTTTTCACGTGTGAAGATACAATTCCACATGCGAGAGTTAGGTTTTCACACGTGAACGTTTTTTACATGTGAAAATGAATCTGCAATTCACATGTGAAAAGGTGGTGATAACAAGTGGAGTGTTCCAAAAACGTTCACAGTATCGTGGAGTGTCTCAGCTTGTCTTGGTTCCCTTTTCTCTTCTTGCTCAGACTCCTTGGGTTCCATCCATGCAACGTCATCTTACATAGCTGAAAACCTCAAATCCATTGCTTGTGGGACACATATGTTTCTTGTGTATTAAATGCCAAATGGAATTGCTATCCAATCGCTACTTAGCCGCATGAGAGCCATAGCTTTGAAGGCTGACCTTATTTACGGCATCTAATTGAGTGTATTTCTTACAGATTTAGAAACACAGGAAAAGTCCCAAATGTCAATCCTATTCCCTACATAGTGCGCTACTTTTGACTAGAGCCCTATGTGCACTGGTCAAAAGTAGAGCACTATATAGGGAATAGGGTGGCATTTGGGACGCCCACTTAGAAAGACAGTGAATAGATCTTATGATAAGTGACAGTTGAGAAAATACTATTTAATGTCATTATCATTTATTTTACTCAAAGGAAGATTTAAGGACATAAATATAAAGAGACCCTTATATAAGCCTTTGGGGCCAAATCATTTGCAGACATGCACACAGCTAAATGGAGGAATGAAAGGAAAGTTATGAAAGAAAGTTAACCTTGCCCATTATGATATTACCTCAGATAAACAAAATGTATCCTAGAAGTTTAAACAAAACCATTCGACAGGGAGGAAATATATTACATTGTAAATACAACTATAAAACATAGGTAACACAATCTGACATAAAACCACTGAAGAGAAGATAGACCTAAAGGAAACTAAACTACAGATGACAGTGTCTGAAATCCTTGTCTGGCTCGTGACATCCTGTGGGATAACAGATAGGTCCTGAAGGTTCAGTTTACGGCCTGAGGCAGTCCATGGGGCTCCTAATACACACACAGCCGCGCACGAATGCACGTGTGGACACACACATACATAGGCAGTCCATCAGGTCCCCTTATACTTACAGGACCGCAAGGAATATTTTATATCAGCACTGTATAATTTGCCTTTGATCTCTTACTGTTTATTGCCATGCCATTTTGATAGCCCTCGCTATGTAACTCTAGCACCAATGTTCTCTTTGGGAATTAGAGTTCCCTGCAAACAAAGGGTTCTCTATCTATGCCATCATGTCATCTATATAATAGAAGTTCCAGAATGAGGAATGCAGTCAAAGCCGCAACCATGCATAACTTTGGAATATCAGTTCCCAAACTACGGTACATGAATTGATGGTATGCTTTAGCTACTGGTACTAGTAGTCGGGGACTTTAATGCAGGGAAACGTAAATTTTCAATGTTAAATTTTACCAAATTTCTATCAGCATGTTAAATGTGCTACCAGAGGAAAAAGAACTCTAGACCACCTATACGCCACACACAGAGACGAATACAAAGCTCTCCCTTGCCCTCCATTTGACTAATCTGACCACAATTCTATCCTCCTGATTCCTGCTTACAAGGAAAAATTCAAGCAGGAAGCACCAGTGACTAGATCAATAAAAAAAGGTCAGATGAAGCAGATGCTAAGCTAAAGGACTGTTTTGCTAGCACAGACTGGAATATGTTCTGGGATTCCTCCGATGACATCACATCAGTCGTTGGCTTCATCAATAAGTGCATCGATGATGTCGTCGCCACAGTGACTGTACGTACATACCCAATCCAGAAGCAATGGATTACAGGCAACATCCGCACTGAGCTAAAGGCTAGAGCTGCCACTTTCAAGGAGCGGGACTCTAACCCGGAAGCTTATAAGAAATCCCGCTATCCCCTCCAATGAACCATCAAACAGGCAAAGCGTCATTACAGGACTAAGATCGAGTCATACTACACCGGCTCTGACGCTCGTCGGATGTGGCAGGTTCTGCAAACCATTACAGACTACAAAGGGAAGCACAGCCGAGAGCTGCCCAGTGACATGAGCCTACCAGACGAGCTAAACTACTTCTATGCTCGCTTTGAGGCAAATAACACTGAAACAGACATGAGAGCACCAGCTGTTCCGGAAGACTGTGTGTTCACGCTCTCCACAGCCGATGTGAGTAAGACCTTTAAGCAGGTCAACATTCACAAGGCCGCAGGGCCAGATGGATTACCAGGACGTGTACTCTGAGCATGCGCTGACCAACTGGCAATTGTCTTCACTGACATTTTCAAACTCTCCCTGTTCGAGTCTGTAATACCAACATGTTTAAGCAGACCACCATAGTGTCTGTGCCCAAGAACACTAAGGTAACCTGCCTAAATGACAACCGACCCCTAGCACTCACATCTGTAGCCATGAAGTGCTTTGAAAGGCTGGTCATGGCTCACATCAACACCATCATCCCAGAAATCCTAGACACATTACAATTTGCATACCGCCCTAACAGATCCACAGATGATGCGATCTCTATTGCACTTCACACTACTGCCCTTTCCCACCTGGACAAAAGGAACACCTATGTGAGAATGCTATTCATTAACTACAGCTCAGTGGTCAACACCATAGTGCCCTCAAAGCTAATCAATAAGCTAAGGACCCTGGCACTTAACTCCAACACCATCAACACTTAACTCCAACACGACTCCAACACCATCATTACATTTGCCGATGACACAACAGTGGAAGGCCTGATCACCGACAACGATGAGAAAGCCTATAGGGAGGAGGTCAGAGACCTGGCCGTGTGGTGCCAGGACAACAACCTCTCCCTCAACTTGATCAAGACAAAGGAGATGATTGTGGACTACAAGAAAGAGAGGACCGAGCATGCCCCATTTTCATCGACAGGGCTGCAGAGGAGCAGGTCGAGAGCTTCAAGTTCCTTGGTGTCCACATCACCAACAAACTAACATGGTCCAACCACACCAAGACAGTCATGAAGAGGGCACGACAAAACCTATTCCCCCTCAGGAGACTGAAAATATTTGGCATGGGTCCATTGAGAGCATCCTGACTGGTTGCATCACTGCCTGGCATGGCAACTGTTCGGCCTCAAGGCACAACAGAGGGTAGTGCGAATGGCCCAGTACATCACTGGGGCCAAGATTCCTGCCATCCAGGACCACTATACAAGGCGGTGTCAAAGGAAGGCCCTAAAAATGGTCAAAGACCCCAGCCACCCTTGTCATTGTTATGCAGGTGAATGAGGACCCAAAAGCGACTTAACGGAAACAGAGTCCTGTGTAGCTCAGTTGGTAGAGCATGGCGCTTGTAACGCCAGGGTAGTGGGTTCGATCCCCGGGACCACCCATACGTAGAATGTATGCACGCATGACTGTAAGTCGCTTTGGATAAAAGCGTCTGCTAAATGGCATATATAGAGTCTTTATTCCAGTTTTAAACAAAAGCGATAATCCTGGATATTATCTAGGTAAATGCAAAAACAGGAAAACTGAAATCCACTCGTCAGTAGAGAGGAACGACTGGAGACGCGACCACAGACTGCAGGTCGCTTCAGGAAGGCACCGGCCGTAGCTGACATTGACACCTGCTCACACGCAGCATCTGAAGAAGGTAAAAACACGACAGGGCGGAACAAGGACACAGAACTGCGAACATCAAACAAGGATCCGACAAGGACAGAAGCGGGAAACAGAGGGAGAAATAGGGGACAGGTGTGAAAAGAGTAAATGAGGTAGTTAGGAGAATGAGGAACAGCTGGGAGCAGGAACGGAACGATAGAGAGAAAGAGCGAGCGAGAGAGGGAGAGAGGGAGGGGGAGAGAGAGGGATAGAAAGAGGGAAATAACCTAATAAGACCAGCAGAGGGAAACGAATAGAAGGGAAGCACAGAGACAAGACATGATAATCAATGACAAAACATGACAGTACCCCCCCACTCGCCGAGCGCCTCCTGGCGCACTCGAGGAGGAACCCTGGCGGCAACGGAGGAAATCATCAATCAACGAACGGTCCAGCACGTCCCGAGATGGAACCCATCTCCTCTCCTCAGGACCGTAACCCTCCCAATCCACTAAGTACTGGTGACCACGTCCCCGAGAACGCATGTCCATGATCTTCCGTACCTTGTAATTAGGTGCGCCCTCGACAAGGACGGGGGGGGGGAGACGAACGGGGGCGCGAAGAAAGGGCTTGACACAGGAGACATGGAAGACAGGGTGGAAGAAGCAGTCGCACAGCGACAGGATTGACGACCTGAGAGACACGGAACGGACCAATGAACCGCGGAGTCAACTTGCGAGAAGCTGTCGTAAGGGGAAGGTTACGAGTGGAAAGCCACACTCTCTGACCGCGACAATACCTAGGACTCTTAATCCTACGTTTATTGGCGGCTCTCACAGTCTGCGCCCTGTAACGGCAAAGTGCAGACCTGACCCTCCTCCAGGTGCGCTCACAACGTTGGACAAAAGCCTGAGCGGAGGGAACGCTGGACTCGGCGAGCTGGGATGAGAACAGAGGAGGCTGGTACCCAAGACTACTCTGAAACGGAGATAGCCCGGTAGCAGACGAAGGAAGCGAGTTGTGAGCGTATTCTGCCCAGGGGAGCTGTTCTGCCCAAGACGCAGGGTTACGAAAAGAAAGGCTGCGTAATATGCGACCAATCGTCTGATTGGCCCTTTCTGCTTGACCGTTAGACTGGGGATGAAAACCGGAAGAGAGACTGACGGAAGCACCAATCAAACGACAGAACTCCCTCCAAAACTGTGACGTGAATTGCGGGCCTCTGTCTGAAACGGCGTCTAACGGGAGGCCATGAATTCTGAACACATTCTCAATGATGATTTGTGCCGTCTCCTTAGCGGAAGGAAGCTTAGCGAGGGGAATGAAATGTGCCGCCTTAGAGAACCTATCGACAACCGTAAGAATCACAGTCTTCCCCGCAGACGAAGGCAGACCGGTAATAAAGTCTAAGGCGATGTGAGACCATGGTCGAGAAGGAATGGGAAGCGGTCTGAGATGACCGGCAGGAGGAGAGTTACCTGACTTAGTCTGCGCGCAGTCCGAACAAGCAGCCACGAAACGGCGCGTGTCACGCTCCTGAGTAGGCCACCAAAACCGCTGGCGAATAGAAGCAAGCGTACCCCGAATGCCGGGGTGGCCAGCTAACTTGGCAGAGTGAGCCCACTGAAGAACAGCCAGACGAGTAGAGACAGGAACGAAAAGAAGGTTACTAGGACAAGCGCGCGGCGACGCAGTGTGAGTGAGTGCTTGCTTTACCTGTCTCTCAATTCCCCAGACAGTCAACCCGACAACACGCCCTTCAGGGAGAATCCCCTCGGGGTCGGTAGAAGCCACAGAAGAACTAAACAGACGGGATAAGGCATCAGGCTTGGTGTTCTTATTTCCCGGGCGATAAGAAATCACGAACTCGAAACGAGCGAAAAACAACGCCCAACGAGCTTGACGTGCATTGAGTCGTTTGGCAGAACGGATGTACTCAAGGTTCTTATGGTCAGTCCAAACGACAAAAGGGACGGTCGCCCCCTCCAACCACTGTCGCCATTCGCCTAGGGCTAAGCGGATGGCGAGCAGTTCGCGGTTACCCACATCATAGTTGCGTTCCGATGGCGACAGGCGATGAGAAAAATAAGCGCAAGGATGGACCTTATCGTCCGAATGGAAGCGCTGGGACAGAATGGCTCCCACGCCCACCTCTGAAGCGTCAACCTCGACAATGAATTGTTTAGTGACGTCAGGAGTAACAAGGATAGGAGCGGATGTAAAACGCTTCTTGAGGAGATCAAAAGCTCCCTGGGCGGAACCGGACCACTTAAAGCACGTCTTGACAGAAGTAAGAGCTGTGAGAGGGGTAGCCACTTGACCGAAATTACGAATGAAACGCCGATAGAAATTAGCGAAACCGAGAAAGCGCTGCAACTCGACACGTGACTTAGGAACGGGCCAATCGCTGACAGCCTGGACCTTAGCGGGATCCATCTGAATGCCTTCAGCGGAAATAACAGAACCGAGAAATGTGACAGAGGAGACATGAAAGGCGCACTTCTCAGCCTTCACGTAGAGACAATTCTCTAAAAGGCGCTGGAGTACACGTCGAACGTGCTGAACATGAATCTCGAGTGACGGAGAAAAAATCAGGATATCGTCAAGGTAAACGAAAACAAAGATGTTCAGCATGTCTCTCTGTACATCATTAACTAATGCCTGAAAGACAGCTGGAGCATTAGCGAGACCGAACGGCAGAACCCGGTATTCAAAATGCCCTAACGGAGTGTTAAACGCCGTTTTCCACTCGTCCCCCTCTCTGATGCGCACGAGATGGTAAGCGTTACGAAGGTCCAACTTAGTAAAGAACCTGGCTCCCTGCAGAATCTCGAAGGCTGACGACATAAGGGGAAGCGGATAACGATTCTTAACCGTTATGTCATTCAGCCCTCGATAATCCACACAGGGGCGCAGAGTACCGTCCTTCTTCTTAACAAAAAAAACCCCGCTCCGGCGGGAGAGGAAGAAGGCACCACGGTACCGGCGTCGAGAGAAACAGACAGATAATCCTCGAGAGCCTTACGTTCGGGAGCCGACAGAGAGTATAGTCTACCCCGAGGGGGAGTGGTCCCCGGAAGGAGATCAATACAACAATCATACGACCGGTGAGGAGGAAGGGAGCTGGCTCTGGACCGACTGAAGACCGTGCGCAGATCATGATATTCCTCCGGCACTCCTGTCAAATCACCAGGTTCCTCCTGAGAAGAGGGGACAGAAGAAACAGGAGGGATAGCAGACATTAAACACTTCACATGACAAGAAACGTTCCAGGATAGGATAGAATTACTAGACCAATTAATAGAAGGATTATGACATACTAGCCAGGGATGACCCAAAACAACAGGTGTAAAAGGTGAACGAAAAATCAAAAAGGAAATGGTCTCACTGTGGTTACCAGATACTGTGAGGGTTAAAGGTAGTGTCTCACATCTGATACTGGGGAGAAGACTACCATCTAAGGCGAACATGGGCGTGGGCTTCCCTAACTGTCTGAGAGGAATGTCATGTTTCCGAGCCCATGCTTCATCCATAAAACAACCCTCAGCCCCAGAGTCTATCAAGGCACTGCAGGAAGCAGCCGAACCGGTCCAGCGTAGATGGACCGACAAGGTAGTACAGGATCTTGATGGAGAGACCTGAGTAGTAGCGCTCACCAGTAGCCCTCCGCTTACTGATGAGCTCTGGCTTTTACTGGACATGAAATGACAAAATGTCCAGCAGAACCGCAATAGAGGCAAAGGCGGTTGGTGATCCTCCGTTCCCTCTCCTTAGTCGAGATGCGAATACCTCCCAGCTGCATGGGCTCAGTCTCTGAGCCGGAGGGAGGAGATGGTTGAGATGCGGAGAGGGGGAACACCGTTAACGCGAGCTCTCTTCCACGAGCTCGGTGACAAAGATCTACCCGTCGTTCTATGCGGATGGCGAGTGCAATCAAAGAGTCCACGCTGGAAGGAACCTCCCGGGAGAGAATCTCATCTTTAACCTCAGCGTGGAGTCCCTCCAGAAAACGAGCGAGCAACGCCGGCTCGTTCCAGTCACTGGAGGCAGCAAGAGTGCGAAACTCTATAGAGTAATCCATTATGGATCGATCACCTTGACATAGGGAAGCCAGGGCCCTGGAAGCCTCCTTACCAAAAACTGAACGATCAAAAACCCGTATCATCTCCTCTTTAAAGTTCAGATAATCATTAGAACACTCAGCCCTTGCCTCCCAGATAGCTGTGCCCCACTCCCGAGCCCGACCAGTAAGGAGTGATATGACGTAAGCGATCCGAGCTCTCTCTCTTGAGTATGTGTTGGGTTGGAGAGAGAACACAATATCACACTGGGTGAGAAAGCAGCGGCACTCAATGGGCTGCCCAGAGTAACATGGTGGGTTATTAACCCTAGGTTCCGGAGACTCGGAAGACCAGGAAGTAGCTGGTGGCATGAGACGAAGACTCTGAAACTGTCCTGAGAGGTCGGAAACCTGAGCGGCCAGGGTCTCAACGGCATGACGAGCAGCAGACAATTCCTGCTCGTGTCTGCCGAGCATTGCTCCCTGGATCTCGACGGCAGTGTTGCGAGAATCCGTAGTTGCTGGGTCCATTCTTGGTCGGATCCTTCTGTTATGCAGGTGAATGAGGACCCAAAAGCGACTTAACGGAAACAGAGTCTTTATTCCAGTTTTAAACAAAAGCGATAATCCTGGATATTATCTAGGTAAATGCAAAAACAGGAAAACTGAAATCCACTCGTCAGTAGAGAGGAACGACTGGAGACGCGACCACAGACTGCAGGTCGCTTCAGGAAGGCACCGGCCGTAGCTGACATTGACACCTGCTCACACGCAGCATCTGAAGAAGGTAAAAACACGACAGGGCGGAACAAGGACACAGAACTGCGAACATCAAACAAGGATCCGACAAGGACAGAAGCGGGAAACAGAGGGAGAAATAGGGACTCTAATCAGAGGGCAAAATAGGGGACAGGTGTGAAAAGAGTAAATGAGGTAGTTAGGAGAATGAGGAACAGCTGGGAGCAGGAACGGAACGATAGAGAGAGAGAGAGCGAGAGAGGGAGAGAGGGAGGGGGAGAGAGAGGGATAGAAAGAGGGAAAGAACCTAATAAGACCAGCAGAGGGAAACGAATAGAAGGGAAGCACAGAGACAAGACATGATAATCAATGACAAAACATGACAGTCATAGACTGTTCTCTCTGCGAACGCCCTGCAAGCGGTACCGGAGCGCCAACTCTAGGTCCAAGAGGCTTCTAAACAGCTTCTACCCCCAAGCCATAAGACCTCCTGAACATCTAGTCAAATGGTTACCCAGACTATATGCATTCATGTAGTTCAATACATTAAAGTATACCTAAAAGTAAAGTCTTACCCTCTGACAAGGGCCCCAGCCTAGCCAACGCTGTGCCGGCTTCACAATGGACTCCATTTGTTTGCCACCAGCTTGTTGCTCCTAGCAACAACCCCCCTCTCCTGTTCAGTGGACAAAATTAAACTCTCTCTCTCTGCCCAGGGGAGTGGAGTGGACAGATATTATTCACAACAGCCTGATGCGAATCACTGATGGAAACAAAATTGAAGATAAAAAATTGTTTACAGAAACATGTTATGGCCGAAACTAGTATGATATCTTGATGTGTCAGTGTTTCCTTGTTGTAAATATGACTCTACGCTACAACAAGTCAGGACAATTATTCTAGTCTATTTCCAGAGTCATGGCGTTTTACAGGCCAGTAATACCAGACCATCATTCATTGCACAGAGACAGAGGAAGATCGAAAGAATGTGGCAGACTGGCAGTGTCTAAGTATACTGCAGAGGTTAAGAGCATTGGGCCAGTCACTGAAATATCATTTAATGTGCCCTTGAGCAAGGCACAACCCTAATTGCTCCTGTAAACTGGATAAGAATGTCAATGCCACACATGTCTCAAGTTTTGAGGGAGCATGCAATTGGCATGCTGACTGCAGGAATGTCCACCAGACCTGTTGCAGAGAATTTAATGTGAATTGTTCTACCATAAGCCGCTTCCAACCCAGTATGTCCAACCTACCTCACAACCGCAGACCACGTGTAACTACGTCAGCCCAGGATCTCCACATCCGGCTTCTTCACCTGCTGGATCGTTTGAGACCAGCCACCCAGAGAGCTGATGATACTGTGGGTTTCCACAACCGAATCATTTTTAAACAAACTGTCAGAAACTGTCTCAGGGAAGCTCATCTTCGTGTTCGTCGTCCTCACCAGGGTCTTGACCTGACTGCAGTTCGGCGTTGTAACCGACTCCAGTGGGCTGGAGAAGTGTGCACTTCATGGATGAATCACAGTTTCAACTGTATGGGGCAGATGGCAGACAGCGTGTTTGGCGTAGTGTGGGTGAGCGGTTTACTGATCTCAACGTTGTGAACAGTTACCCATGGTGGCGAGAGCTGTTGCCAGAGAATTTAATGTTAATTTCTCTACCATAAGCCACCTCCAACGTTGCTTTAAAGAATTTGGCAATACGTCCAACCGGCCTCACAACCGCAGCCCACGTGTAACCATGCCAGCCCAGGACCTCCAAAATCCGGCTTCTTCACCTGTGGGATTGTCTGACACCAGCCACCCAGACAGCGGATGAAACTGAGGAGTATTTCTGTCTGTAATAAAGCCCTTTTGTGGGGAAAAAGTCATTCTGGCGGCTGGGCCTGGCTCCCAAGTGGGTGGGCCTATGCCCTCCAAGGTCCATTCATGGCTGCACCCCTGCCCGTTCATAAGGGCCTAATGAGTTCATTTCAGTTGACTGATTTCCTTATATGTACTGTAACTCAGTAAAATCGCTGAAATTGTTGCACGTTGCGTTAATGTTTGTGTTCAGTATACATAAGATCATGTTTTCACATGTGTAGTTTCATGTTATCACATGTTGCTTTTACATGTTGTCACATGTTATCACATTAACTTCACATAAGTTCACGTGATCACATTTCATTTGGGAGTGGGGAGTAGATCAGCTTTAATATTGCAAATAGATTGTAGCTTTCATCAATATCATTTTCTGCATCATTTCCAATCCCCCATATATATTTTTTGTAAATATATAAAATGGTTATACATTACTAGTCTGTCTGTCTCTCATCTGATGACCTCAGACCACTTTGTCTTATTAGAGTGTGTGTGAGCGTGATTTATTGGAGAACGGGCTCAAATAGCCCGGAGCCTCTTCTTCACAGTTCCAGATAAGAAAACAGAAGACGTCACGCACAGGACTGCAAATTAGATCTGTTAGTCCCCATGGAACGCAACGGCTGTTTTCAGCGTGGGGGGGGGGGGACACAACAGACATATGACAGTGTCCATGTAAAGATTTAAAACAATAACACCTGGAACAAGTCAACATTGCATATTGACTATGCTGACTTTGAAGTGGTATTCTTAATCTCTTGCTGTATTATAGGCTACTGACCAACTTTTCTTGCCCTCCCTCTTCTGTGTAAACTCGTCATCACATGTTGTACCAACTTGTGTAGGGTTTCATTTCTTTATTGGGCAAGACTGTGTCATTTAGGAGCCACAAAAAGTTTCCGAGAATTCAGGTCAGCAGCTGCATGGGATTGAGTGGGCAGCATAACTTGGCATGAGGCTCTCATGTCTAAAGAGGGCATTTATCAAAGCCTGTCCTCCTCCCTATTTGCTCTCTTTCTCTCACTCATGTACATTTTAGTCATTTAGCAGAGGACTCGTTCCCTCTCTCTCTCTCTCTCTCTCTCTCTCTCTCTCTCTCTCTCTCTCTCTCTCTCTCTCTCTCTCTCTCTCTCTCTCTCTCTCTGTGTGTGCACGTGCACGTGCACGCTCGCTCTTCCTCCACATTCTGTTCCTCTGTGACTGACTGGTAAAAGCTCCAGTAATGAAGTCAAGCTAGCCGCTCTGGCTACACTAACAACACCTCTTTCACTTCAGCAGTTCTACTACAGTATGTCAAGCAGTGAGCACGGATGTTATTTACCTCATATTACAGCCTCTGACGTTAATAGTACACATCGTACACAGAGCCATACATAGAGATATATCTCTGATCTAATCTCTGGTTATCTCATACAAATGTTGAAAGAAGAAGCCTACAAAGAGCTGGCAGTGGTAACGTCTGCTCACAGCTCACACCCTCAACCACCTAGATCCCCTGAACGCAGCTCAGTCTCCAGATCCCAATCACCTGAATTCTTATCACCTGTTCACACACCTGTATGTCCTTATCACACACTATTTAGTTCAGTTCTTTGCACCCCATCACTGTGAGGTGTTGTTTGTTTTGCGACACACGTCTTGATGAACGCTGGTGGTCCTGTGTATGATAGTTTTTGCCTACTCCCTGCCTGTACTTTAGATTTCCTTTAGATCAGATTTCCTGTTGGCTACCTATTGCCTGATCTCCCAGACTACGTTACTAGCCTTTTCCCTCCCTGTACTGTTGCCCTTTTTGACCCTCTGTGTATGACCTTCTGCCTGCCGCTGAACCCAGTCACCTGCCTCCTGTGGTCCTTTGCAATAATCACCTGCTGCGCCCTGCACTTGAAACCAGCTCTCTGTCTCCCCTCGTTTTCATTACAGCAGTGATTGTTATGACAGTAACAACAGTAGTGCACTGAATAGGGTCATATAGCTCTGGTCAAAAGTAATACACTATATAATGTAGGGAATAGGATGCCATTTGGGACACAACCATGGACTTCAACCATTACTTTACTAAATCGTGCTTAAACAAAGTTGAGAATCAATAAATATGTGTTCTTAATTCTCACCTTTCCCCTTTGTTGACAAAGACACGACCCAAACAAGGTACGGGGCAATTTATTTCTTTAGTGTCACTGAACATTGTGAGAAACACTGTCTTTTGTTTTACATGGCAAGTGAGAGGAGAGAAAAAGCAAATGGTGTAAAGCAAAGACATTGCTTCTGTGGAGAAAAGCCAGTTGGTAAAGTTTTAGGACACCCACCTCAACGTTTGAAATGCTAATGAAACACTTGTGCTTCCTCTCTAAACTCGAGAGCTGAATTTACTTTGCAGAGTGTTCAACAATACTCAAGGGCCAGGGAAATATGCGTCATCGATGTGAATCTTTTGTTTTAATTACATGAGCCGAAGAAAACAAGACGAGACGTGGTTTGGGGCCAATAAGGTACTGTGATGAGTATAATTCTGAATAAAGCCAAGCTGTAATTATATAGTAATTAAGATTGAACTTTGTCTTTCCATTGTGGTGTTATTCTGTCAGCCATATGCTGTTCTTTTATATCAGTCACAGGATGAAGCATTATTTGATCTCTGGTAAAAAAAAAATCCTATCCCCTGTTTATCACCAGGAATATTTGTAGCTCTGACTCTTCAGACCCATGACACTGCTGAGGGTAGTTGTCACTCTCCTTGGAGATTACGTCTCTCGTCTCTCTTTTTGCTCTGCTGGCGCCCCTACTGCTTGATGGATCTGGACCTTGAGTGGACCTGACCTGAGTGTAGCTGGTGCTGTGGAAAGTTGAAGGGCACATTTGGACACATTGTTTGAGTCCTAAATGGCACCCTATTCCCTGGAGCCTTATGGGCCCTGGTCAGAAGTAGTCAACTTCTAGGGAATAGGGTATCACATGGGACTCAGTCATTGAGTAGGGAGGTGGATGAGGCGTGCTGTGTGTTGACTATGACGCAGGATGGATGGATGTGGGGCCTAAGGGGCAATTCATGTCCGGACAGCCTCTGTAAACATCTCCTGTGTATTACAGTAAACTCCAGCTCGTTACTGAGCAGAACAAGCCTTTGGTAGTTCTGGTAGCTTTGAGAAGCTGCTCTAGTTGGCAGCGGATATACAGGGATAATATAAAGGGCTGCAAGACTACAATATACAGCTAGTGTCTTGATTTGATAGAAACCCTATTGAACACTGTGAATTATACACATACAGTATGTTGTTAAGTTTACAACTTGATAGCAGACTAATAATTTTCAGTTTGGTACAGTACAACAATGTGGATTATGTCATAGGACTGTAAGACAATATTCAAAGATTAATGATTTTAATGCCTTTTAATTACTTTTAATTTCGTTTTTACCCATAAATGTTAATTGTCACCTACATTTAATACACAGGTTTTTTGGTTGTTGTTTTGTGCTCTAAAAAACTGTGAAATCTCCTGGTTTGTGTGTTTTTTTAATGCTCTATGGTATTATATGGTAACGTTAATGATCTTGGGGAATAATAATGATGAAAAGAGACTTTGGAAGAAAAGAATACCTTATTCAATAAGTTATATTCAATAAAATGCCGTGGCTCTGATAAACAGAAAAAAATGAACAATGTTCACTAAGACCAAATTAAACTACATTCAGGGTATTTATTACAGTTAACTAAGACATAAACACAGTTCTTTGCATAGTCCTATCAACTGTTACCAAATCATCACAAGTCTAAATTCCAACCAGAGACCCCAGTAATTGCCTACATTCTTTCTGTATCCAGGTAACAAACAATATACTGTAGAAACCTTCACAGAGGAGACATTTTGTTGCCTGACAGATCTATTATATAACAATGAATGGCTCGGTCTGACATGTGTATCCTATAGCCAGCGGCAACATATAGATTACCCAGAGTTCTCTCATTGACTTACTCACATCCTTGATTGATTGCATCATCACTGTTGCTGTAACCTTCTCTTGCAGGATGGAAGTGACTGTTAACCATAACCGGTTCAATCCCGGGAAGGTGACCAAGCATCGTCTTATTAGATCATGTTGATGACTCATGGTACAACTATCTATCCCATGGCCTCTAACGGAAGGTTCATCTATTGCCTGATGTTATTCGTCCCCAAAATCCCATTTGAGAAGTGTTTGAGGTACTGTATGTTGCCAACCACTGTCTCAGAATGTGTTTTCTGGTAGCTGTTCTACATTGTCCTTATTGTGTGTTTGTGGCCGCAGACAGGCACCGTGCTCCCTCCATTACATCTCTGAAAATAATGTCCCTTTTTCAAACCAAAACTGTTAGACGGAATTAATGTGACCAAAAAAAAAAAAAGTTGAACAATATTTTGTGGAAGACTTCCACAGTGCGAAATTAACAATTGTGACAAACATTATGAATGATTCAAAGGTTCTAAAGGCTCCAAACAATACACTCTCATAGGACAATGTGCTCAGTACAGACAACTCTGAGCTTGTCTGGAAGCAGAACGGATTGGGCTTAGGGCAGAGATGGAGAGAGAGAGAAGGAGACAACACTGGAGAAAACTACAGCTTGCAAGGATGTGAGGAACCTGAGCTGAGAAAGACACTCGGCTGAGCCAACGATCAAAGCCAATAACACATGAGTGTGTATGTCTTTATTGACACGGATTTGTGTATGTACCTACAGAAGTGTGTGTGTCTGTGTGTTTGTGTCACAGTGCGTGCTCTATGTGTGTGTGTGCAGGGGAATAAGATAGGGGGTTAATGGGGTTGAAGAGATTCTGTCTGGCTCCACCACATTTGGGCTGTAAGTGTCACGTCTTGTCTGCTAGCGTGCCCCTCTCTGCCTCATTGTGGCTAGGTGAGGTGCCAGGTCCAGGGTGGGCCCGACATCTCTCCCTGTCAGCACTTCACTGTTGTCAGGGGAATTAGGCAGATTTATGGAGGGGGGGACCTCAGGCCCTCTCCTCCTCCATCCCTAATGTTATCTTCTCTCCTCACCCTCCTCATCTCCTCTCTTCTCTACTGTTCTCTCCTCTCTTCTATTCCTCCTTTCTTCCTCCTGATCCTCCTCTATCCCCTCTTCTTCCTCCTCCTCTCCATCACCTCTCCTCCTCATCCCTTCTTTTGGCTATGGTATGTTGATTGCTTCCAGGAATACTCCAGTTGTGTCTGTACTTTAATGCCACTGATAATGCCCTTTCCAATCAAGTCTGAAGGGCAAGAAATTCACATTGAAGGATTGTGGTCTGTCTTTCAACCTCAAACAAACAATGTAATTATTGTAATGGCTGGCATTCATCTAGAAAGCATATGCGAAAATACTTTATTATCGGCAATCGTTAGTTCTATTAGTAATGTGGATTGTAGAAAATGTCCTCTTGAATTACAGCCTTCTCTGGTTGTTGACATGGTATGGCATTTACAGTTTAGATTTTGATAGGGGCTGCTCAGAGTGAGTGGGCTCTTTGATGTGGACAAGGGGCCAACCAGGCTCCATTGGCTGCCTGGCATAGAAATAGAATTACTAGAATGGAAGTCCTCATTCTGAAGATATTTTTCTCCATAATGTTTTTCTCCATTCTATTTCTATAACGGGGATCCTGCCTCAGAGTGAGCTGCTTGTGGGTGGTCACCCCCACTAAATGATCCTTATAACTTCTTCTGTGTGCGATTTTAAAATAATCATTTGACGGACATACATCTAGTGTATTACAAACAATTATTGGTATCATGATTGTCTTTGAAATTTGTGTTTATTTACACAAAGATTCACCACGAAGATTGCCATTTTCCCATTCACCATAATGTTAGTCTCGAAAACCTGACCTCAGGCAACAGTGACTAGGGCCTGGTTTCAATTATGGACTCTTTTGGCAACTAAAATAAGGGAGAAAAAAAATCCAGGGTGGGTTCTCTTCAGACAGACAATTCTCCCACCGAATCACGAGGCAGACATGCCAGAACGTCGCCATTCAAAGCCAAAGTTTGCAGGCAAAACCTTTGCAGTGGTTTTAGTGAAGGTAGTTGAAGCAAACTAGCAGTTACATTGCTCCTCTATGCTAAAAGAGTCCATGAGTGAAACCAGAGCCTAGTTACTGTTGCCTAGGGTCGTGTTTTCCAGACCAGTATAATGGGGGATCCTGTTTTCTGCAAACAATGCCTGCAGTACAGCGTTCGGCCTTGAACTTCCACGGCTTCAATGAGAGGGGGCAGTCGTTCTTCCCCGGGCCAGACCTAGGTGGACGTCTGACTCTAAACACCGACCGATTGGCTCGCTCACAGCGCACTAACGATCCACTCCTGCTGTTGACTGTACGTTACCATGGTAACGTGGGCTGATCAGTTCATCTCAGTGCAAGGTGTGGTCTTTTTGGAACTCCTTTTATAAACAGTTCCAGTTTAGGAGAACTCAACGAGAAATGAGAACGGAAAGAGCTAAAGCAGCTTTCATAAACAGTACAAACTGATGACACCCGTTACTCATGTGAAAAGTTACTTGAGTGTTCACTTTTTTTGCAATGGGCAGTCAGTGCGACGGGCAATTTTAGATTCACTCCTAATATCCCGAAAGTAAAAGCCGGAGCAAAATAAATGCCATTTGGGATGCAGACGAAAAACCCTAAAATAGTCGACTTAGACAACATTCTCTGCAGGCAGTGGATGAAGCAGCCAATCAGATCATATAATGCATTACACTTCATAAGACATTAAACGGGTGGAAGGTGTGATATGGAATTGCTCTGAATGCTATAGTACATGGGTTGCCGGTGAAAGATGTTCGTAATACAGGGTCAAGGAAAGGCAGTCTTTTCCAAAAATATTTGCCGCTAGGTTGAAGAAAAATAGTGTATAACAGTTCAAGGTTTTGACATTACATGTCATATTTACTGACAGTACATACACAACAGAAACCATGCAGTTATAGCAACAAAGCCTGGATTGTATCAAATCTAGAAACAACACCAAAACATATTAACAAGTACAGGGTCATTTCCAAACTTCATGAGGGAAAGTTGTCAGGCTGGTTAGTCCCATCAAACTGTGTGGACTGAGTGATGGAGTTACACTCCACAGCAAATCACTTTTCCACCCATGAATCCAGGTCCTCTTGAACCTAACTGGGACATAGTCATCATACTGTAAGTATGGAACTTGTTATTGAGTTAAAGGGACTTATAGCAGAGTGAATGCACACATTTCCAATATGGGATCCCTTCTGGAATTGAACCCACAACCTTGATGTTGCCAGCGACACACACTCTAACCAGCTGAGCCAAAGCGGACCATCACCACTGTCTCTGAGAGAAGTCTAAAGAGTGGTTGATGTTTCCAGGTCTCTGGGACAGGCCTCATCCATAATTCACTGTGTATAATCCTGTGGATGATGGATAGCCTGGGAGGCCTTGTACCATACTGTACTGTTTGTGGCCTGTCGTTAGCACTGCTGAATAATTAAAATACTATTTATGGCTTATTGGCTCTCTCCGTCATACTTTATAGGCCTTCAGTATCCGTCTACGTATTTAATCACAGAAAGTTCTCCAAATAAACAAAAAAAAACGTAACATACTAAACAAAGTAAACTAAACACATTCATAAGCAGTGCATGTCAACAAAGTTGTCTACTTTCATTTCTAGGCTTAAGCAGGATAGTTATATACATATTTTAGTTCAATTAGTTTGTTTTGTGAACTATTTCCCACAGAAAATAGTCAAACAACCCTTTCCCTTCCATTCTTCTTTAGAATCAGAGCCAGACCATTACCCTTTTACCAAAGCAAAGCAGAAATGTGTTTGCTCCGTGTAGTAGCATCAGGGCTTGCTCAGGTCAGAGAAACAACAGGAGACATTGGTTGAAGAGGGGGTTTGTGCAGCCAGCGTGGCTCACCCCAGAGAGGAAAACAAAGACACATTTGCCGGAGAGTGAGTGAGTGAGTGAGAGAGAGAGAGAGAGAGAGAGAGAGAGAGAGAGAGAGAGAGAGAGAGAGAGAGAGAGAGAGAGAGAGAGAGAGAGAGAGAGAGGGACATCCCAGCTAACAGCAAACATTACCACAACTTTAGAGAACGTTCCCTTAGGCGTCTCATTAGGTCATTACCTAACGTTTTTATAGGAACGTTCCAGAGATGTGCAAGGACTGTTTCCAAGAGACCACTCTCTTAATGTCAAACAAGGTTGCCATGGTCTTGCAAGAATATTTCGGTGTCCAGTTTTCTGAGGAATATTCCATCAGCGTACCATAACGTTTTTATAGACAGAACATAGTTCCAGAGATCAACGCAACCAAACATAGACAGAACTGTTTCCATCAGACACCAAACATAGACAGAACATCTTAATGTCAGAACATAGGTTGCCGTTCCATCAACGTCTTGCAAGAATATTGCCACGTTCCATCAACGTGTCCAGTTTTCTGAGGAATATTCCATCAGCGTCACACCAAACATAGACAGAACATAGTTGCCACGTTCTATGAATATAACATGTTCATGCTCTAGACACGTTTCACGGGATGTTGCAAGATCAGTAATAATCCTCTTTGCAAGGATGGCTTGAAAAACAAACACTTGAGAGCAGCTGATTTCTCATGGCCGCGAAAGGTCAGCTGGTACAAATTGAGCTGCCTGGTCCTATCAGCTTAAAGGTCATGAACGCATGATTGCTGTGTGTGAGAGAAGGAGAGGAAGAAAGAGGCATAAAGAGTAGAGCGAGAGAGACAGAGAGAGGGGGGGGGGCAAGAGAAAGAGGAGGAGAGAGAGAGCAGAAAGAGTTTCACTGAAAAATTAGGACTGATCTGACAGCTGCTGGTGTGGTGCCTGTGGCATTTGGCAAATTGACCTGCTGTAAAGCTGCTGGAGTAAACAGTCATGGTGCTGGGCCAATTACCCCACAAGAAAGAAGGGTTCCATCCCAAATGGCACCCTATTCCCTACATAGTGCACTACTTCTGACCAGAGTGTATGCCATTTGGGGGCGCATAAAAAAGGGATTTAAATATGCCAGTCCCCTGACACTGTAGAACAGGGAAACTAACTGTCTCTGTGCCAAACACATGGACGACAAATTAACTGGCTCTGGCTCCATGTCTTGTTTTCAGTCGTGAGAAAGTGAAAACAGCCACAGCTCAGTCGCTCAATACCTCCAGGCCCTGCTTTATGCTGAGGTCATTCAAACACAAAGGATTGGGCTTTTTTTACTGTCTTTCCCAGACTAAATAAAAGATGGTGTGTACATTAATAAGATATGCCAGGCCAAGCAGAATATCACACTTTTTTGTTGCAGTGAGATATTTTTCAATTAAAAAAAAAATATATATATATCTACACCAGTGGAGACAGACTCATCAGTGGGTGACGACTGGGTCTGGTAGTTAGACAGGTTCCATGATGAGTGGGAAGTGGGCATCTCCCATGATCTGTAGCCTATACTTGGCACACACGGTAGGCTACAACGAGGGCTACCTGTAATGCACCAGACCAGCCAGCACCTACACACAATGGCAATTTATTCCATCTGACCAATGGAAAAGACCCATTGAGCTAAAACTGGGGAGGGAGAGGAGGCGGAACACTCCTGCTATAGACAATGTGGTCCGTTCCACTACAGACTACAGTCCATATTATATAGTGCACTATATAGGGAATAGGGTGCCAGTTGGTACACAGGCCTGGTCCTGACCTCAGGCTGGGCCAGTCACAGCAGGGGACTCGAGGTACGTACCAGAGGGGGCTGGTGGAAGGAGCTATAGGAGGACGGGCTCATTGTAAAGGCTGAAATGGTATGGTATCAAACACATCAAACATATTGAAACTACAGATTTGACTCCTCCTATAGCTCCTCCCACCAGCCTCCTCTGGTACATACAGCATCACCCTCTGTAGGTAGCTTCACCTCTTGATCCCCTGGTGTTAGGGGTCATACTGTTACTGTTTAGCATGTCTGTTCTGGTATTACATAGGACCTTAGGCCAGTTGGTCCATAGCCCATCAAATCCAAAACAATGAGGATTTACTCCGGAAAGTGTCAGGTACAGTACAGAACAATACCCAGACAGAGAGGCCAATGTTAGGGTAGTAATGGCCCTGAAGAAGGCACAGTGATGCCCGAAAAGTTGGTGTTTTTTTTTACCCAATAAATGACTAGGAGGTTATATATATGGAGCGTGCGACTCTCTTTTTATAGCTTACAGTTGAACTAGATACTAAGCTAAACAAGATACTGAGATAATCTATTGCATTGTTTGTCAGCAGCTAAATGTGTGTGTGTGTGTTCCTGGTATATGGGACCACTCAGTAGGAAGTACTTGCAGTACCATTGGTATTCCATTAAGCCTCTTCATTGATTTCTGAATGCACACTACTGCACATCACAACTTCACTGTCCCCTGGAAAGGCTGTAAAACGCTGTAAAACGCTTTAAAACACAACTGATACAGATAGGATATGCTAGGAAGTGGTATGTCCACATGAATGTACACCACACAACAGTTCATTACTTAATGACCTTTTGAAGACAGGACAATCAGTTCATGGTTAGATGAACCAATCCCAGGGAGGGATACTGAATGAGAAGAGGAAACAACAAAACATCATTGTTATCTGGGACGTTCAGATCCTGTTCAAACGCTAATGAGGATGGCTTTGATCATAGGTTGCGTCCCCAATAGCACCCTACGCAGTATATAATGCACTGCTACTATTGTTTTCTATACACAGGAACATTCACGCAGAGACTCTTTCAGTCAGTATTATGCTGTGACCTACTTATGGTTTCTACCGTGGTACAGTACACTCCTACATCACTGATCCTATTTGAATGGACTTGTTATTCTACCAGAGCTAGCAGACCAGTTATATACACTATATACACACACAATTCAAAAGGCACTCGCACATCTGGGCACATGTTTTTTGCAGGTGCACGGTGACAGTTGAATATAATGAGAAAAAAGTAGAAACCTGCACACCGCTCCTGATAGTATCACTGATCTTTGATAAGATGTTGTATATATACACTATATATACAAAATTATGTGGCCACCTCTTGAAATGAGTGGATTCAGCTATTTCAGCCACACCCATTACAGGTGTATAAAATTGAGCACACAGCCATGCAATCTCCGTAGACAAAAATTGGCAGTAGAATGGCGTTACTGAAGAGGCTCCCGAGTGGTGCAGTGATCGAAGGCACTGCATCTTAGTGTTAGAGGCGTCACTATAGACCGTGGTTCAATTCCAGGCTGTATCACAACCGGCCGTGATTGGGAGTCCAATAGGGCGGCCCAGCGGCCGTCATTGTAAATAAGGTGTTCCTAACTGACTTGCCTAGTTTAAATAAAGGTTTAATAAAAAAATAAAAGAGCTCAGTGACTTTCAACAAGTCAGTTTGCCAAATTTCTGCCCTCTTAGAGCTGCCCCGGTCAACTGTAAGGGCTGTTACTGTGAAGTGGAAATGTCTAGGAGCAACAATGGCTCAGCCGCAAAGTGGTAGACCACACAAGTTCACAGAACGGAACCGCCATGTGCTAAAGCAGCTAGTGCGTAAAAATGGTCTGTCCTCGGTTGCATTACTCACTGCCAAGTTCCAAACTGCCTCTGGAAGCACAATAACTGTTGGTCAGGAGCTTCATGAAGTGGGTTTCCATGGCCGAGCAGCCGAACACAACCCTAAAATCGCAATGCCAAGCGTCGGCTGTAGTGGTGTAAAGCTCACCACCATTGGACTCTAGAGCGGTGGAAACGCGGTCTCTGGAGTGAATAATCACGCTTCACCATCTGGCAGTTCGACGATGGGTTTGGCGGATGCCAGGAGAACTGTACCTGCCCGAATGCATAGTGCCAACTGTAACGTTTGGAGGAGGAATGGTGGTCTGGGGCTGTTTTTCATGGTTCGGGCTAGGCGCCTTAGTTCCAGTGAAGGGAAATTTTAACGCTACAGCATACAATGCTAGAGGATTCTGTACTGCCAACATTGTGGCAACAGTTTGGGGAAGACCCTTGCCTGTTCCAGCATGACAATGTCCCTGTGCAGAAAGCAAGGTCCATGGAGTAATGGTTTGACGAGATAGGTGTGGAAGAACTTGACTGGCCTGCAGAGAGCCCTGACCTCAAACCCATTGAACACCTGTAGGATGAATTGGAACACCTACTGCGAGCCAGGCCTAATCGACCAACATCCGTGCCCTACCTCACTAATGCTCATGGCTGAATGGAAGCAAGTCCCCGCAGCAATGTTCCAACATCCGGCGCCGACAGAGATGGCCGCCTCGCTTCGCGTTCCTAGGAAACTATGCAGTTTCTTTTGTTTTTTTATGTGTTATTTCTTACATTGGTACCCCAGGTCATCTTAGGTTTCATTACATACAGTCGAGAAGAACTACTGAACATAAGAGCAGCGTCAACTCACCATCAGTACGACCAAGAATATGACTTTCGCGAAGCGGATCCTGTGTTCTGCCTTTCACCCAGGACAACGGAATGGATCCCAGCCGGCGACCCCAAAAAACGACTTCGAAAAATGGGAAAACGAAGTGGTCTTCTGGTCAGACTCCGGAGACGGGCACATCGTGCACCACTCCCTAGCATTCTCCTCGCCAATGTCCAGTCTCTTGACAACAAGGTTGATGAAATCCGAGCAAGGGTAGCATTCCAAAGGGACATCAGAGACTGTAACGTTCTTTGCTTCACGGAAACATGGCTCACTGGAGAGACTCTATCGGAGACGGTGCAGCCAGCTGGTTTCTGCACGCATCGCGCCGACAGAAACAAACATCTTTCTGGTAAGAAGCGGGGCGGGGGCGTATGCTTTATGGTTACCGTGACGTGGTGTGGCCACAACAACATACAGGAACTCAAGTCCTTCTTTTCACCTGATTTAGAATTCCTCACAATCAAATGTAGACCGCATTATCTACCAAGGGAATTATCTTTGATTATAATCACAGCCGTATATATTCCCCCCCAAGCAGACACATCGATGGCTCCGAACAAACTTTATTTGACTCTTTGCAAACTGGAATCCATATATCCGGAGGCTGCATTCATTGTAGCTGGGGATTTTAACAAGGCAAATCTGAAAACAAGACTCCCTAAATTTTATCAGCATATCGATTGCGCAACAAGGGCTGGAAAAACCTCGGATCATTGCTATTCCAACTTCCGCGACGCATATAAGGCCCTGCCCCGCCCTCCTTTTGGAAAAGCTGACCACGACTCCATTTTGTTGATCCCTGCCTACAGACAGAAACTAAAACAAGAAGCTCCCGCGCTGAGGTCTGTTCAACGCTGGTCCGACCAATCTGATTCCACACCCCAAGACTGCCTCCATCACGTGGACTGGGATATGTTCCGTATTGTGTCAGACAACAACATTGACGAATATGCTGATTCGGTGTGCGAGTTCATTAGAACGTGCATTGAAGATGTCGTTCCCATAGAAACGATTAAAACATTCCCAAACCAGAAACCGTGGATTGATGGCAGCATTCGCGTGAAACTGAAAGCGTGAAGCACTGCTTTTAATCAGGGCAAGGTGACTGGAAACATGACCGAATACAAACAGTGTAACTATTCCCTCCGCAAGGCAATCAAACAAGCTAAGCGTCAGTATAGAGACAAAGTAGAATATCAATTCAACGGCTCAGACACAAGAGGTATGTGGCAGGGTCTACAGTCAATCACGGATTACAAAAAGAAAACCAGCACCATCACGGACCAGGATGTCTTGCTCCCAGGCAGACTAAATAACTTTTTTGTCCGCTTTGAGGACAATACAGTACCACTGACACTGCCCGCAACTAAAACATGCGGACTCTCCTTCACTGCAGCCGACTTGAGGAAAACATTTAAACGTGTCAACCCTCGCAAGGCTGCACGCTCAGACGGCATCCCCAGCCGCGCCCTCAGAGCATGCGCAGACCAGCTGGCTGGTGTGTTTACGGACATATTCAATCAATCCCTATCCCAATCTGTTGTTCCCACATGCTTCAAGAGGGCCACCATTGTTCCTGTTCCCAAGAAAGCTAAGGTAACTGAGCTAAACGACTACCGCCCCGAAGCACTCACTTCCGTCATCATGAAGTGCTTTGAGAGACTAGTCAAGGACCATATCACCTCCACCTTACCTGACACCCTAGACCCACTCCAATTTGCTTAGCGCCCAAATAGGTCCACAGACGATGCACTCAACCACACTGCACACTGCCATAACCTATCTAGACAAGAGGAATACCTATGTGAGAATGCTGTTCATCGACTACAGCTCGGCATTTAACACCATAGTGCCCTCCAAGCTCGTCATCAAGCTCCAGACCCTGGGTCTCGACCCCGCCCTATCCAACTGGGTACTGGACTTCCTGACTGGCCGCCCCCAGGTGGTGAGGGTAGGCAACAACATCTCCACCCCGCTGATCCTCAACACTGGGGCCCCACAAGGTTACGTTCTGAGCCCTCTCCTGTACTCCCTGTTCACCCACGGCTGCTTGGCCATGCACGCCTCCAACTCAATCATCAAGTTTGCGGATGACACAACAGTGGTAGGCTTGATTACCAACAACGACGAGACGGCCTACATGGAGGAGGTGAGGGCCCTCTGAGTGTGGTGTCAGGAAAATAACCTCACACTCAACGTCAACAAAACTAAGGAGATGATTGTGGACTTCAGGAAACAGCAGAGGGAACACCCCCCTATCCACATCGATGGAACAGTAGTGGAGAGGGTAGTAAGTTTTAAGTTGCTCGGCGTACACATCACAGACAAACTGAATTGGTCCACCCACACAGACAGCATCGTGATGAAGGCGCAGCAGGGCCTCTTCAACCTCAGGAGGCTGAAGAAATTTGGCTTGTCACCAAAAGCACTCACAAACTTCTACAGATGCACATTCGAGAGCATCCTGTCGGGCTGTATCACCGCCTGGTACGGCAACTGTTCCGCCTACAACCGTAAGGCTCTCCAGAGGGTAGTGAGGTCTGCACAACTCACTGATCAAGGCCATCAGACTGTTAAACAGCCACCACTAACATTGAGTGGCTGCTGCCAACACACTGACTCAACTCCAGCCACTTTAATAATGGGAATTGATGGGAAATGATGTAAAATATATCACTAGCCACTTTAAACAATGCTACCTAATATAATGTTTACATACCCTACATTATTCATCTCATATATATACTTATATACTGTACTCTATATCATCTACTGCATCCTTATGTAATACATGTATCACTAGCCACTTTAACTATGCCACTTTGTTTACATACTCATCTCATATGTATATACTGCACTCAATACCATCTACTCTATCTTGCCTATTTCGCTCTGTACCATCACTCATTCATATATCTGTATGTACATATTCTTTATCCCCTTACACTTGTGTCTATAAGGTAGTAGTTTTGGAATTGTTAGCTAGATTACTTGTTGGTTATTACTGCATTGTCGGAACTAGAAGCACAAGCATTTCGCTACACTCGCACTAACATCTGCTAACCATGTGTATGTGACAAATAAAATTCGATTTGATTTGATTTGATCAAGCGGAAAGCTTTCCCAGAAGAGTGGAGGCTGTTATAGCAGCAAAGGGGGGACAAACTCCATATTAATGCCCGTGATTTTGGAATGAGATGTTCGACGAGCAGGTGTCCACATACTTTTGGTCATGTACCTTGTCCAGCACTATGGACAGATTCAATAGCATGATACGTGCATGGAACCATGGAAGATGTAGTGATCACAGCCAGAACAGTGTAGTTTTGAATAGAACATAGGCCATTTTAGTACTATCACTTCATCATAAATACGTCGGTATGATTCACAGACTGCCTCTTTGCACTGAAACCAAATACACATCTAAATATTTCTCCAAAGTGATAATATTAAAAAAAAACTGAGGCATATCTCACATGCGAAGAGTTTATTTATGAATAATCTGCAATGTTATACAACACTAGCACACTCTGACTGTATGTATGCTCCTTTTTAATGATCATAACATGAATACAGACAAACATGTGGCTCCAAAAACAGAGTTCCCTTTTTACAATACTCCAAAAAATACCTTGCATTTCATTTTAAATACGTGGCGTACATTTTTGGAAATAAAATATGCATTATATGAAATAGAACAGCTGCTTATTGGGTAGACTATAGTACCAAATGCGATTATATGCAAATTACCTCTCTCTCCATAACACCTTCTTACGAATTACATGCAATAACAAAAAGAAAATGGATGCCTGTATGCACGTATACAAAAAAAGCTGTACAGACTTTGTATGAAAATAGAAAACATCACAGCAAGATATGCAACGATAGTATCTATGTTACAAATAGCTTGCAGTACAAAAGGTCTATGAGAATGACCATTTAACGATAGTCCACCTGGAACCTAGCCTAGAGTTACAGGGCAAAGGGTTGGTAGTGTCAACCATAGAATTACAATGATTAGAAGTAGAATCATACTTAGAATTTCAATCATTCTAATTCGATGGTGTCAACATTATCCTGTGCTTGATATCAGGCAGGGCTACTGTATCACAAACTCAAAGCTCAAACTGACTTCCTGCTTACGCAACATCCATCCGTACCGCATAAATTCAATCCCGGGGTAAAGATAATAGCAGTATGTTTGTAGCAAGCGGGGAAAAATAACATATTGAAGTCTTTATACATGGAAACCTGTTTTGGTTCAGAATTAGACTTAGATCTTTCAACAAGTACTGGTTGATGACACACACGGCCTTACATATAGTCTAATGTGATATGCAAGCCAGTTATTTGAGCAACAACATAAAGGTGTATAACAATTACAATTAAATCCTTAGTGAAGAGCATGTAAACATATGAATTGCTATGCTTTGCCAGCTTACAAGGCGTTTGATATGTTGAACGTTTACATTTATCAGGTTAATGAATTAACATTTTATATATCAAAGATATAGTTTTGATTTCCATAACATACATTTCATTATTATTGCCAAAATAACACAAAATGGTCTTATCCATATACAATTAAGGATGAATTACAACATGTCCAGTTGAAATAAGAAAATGAGCTTAGCCATTAAAGTACACATACTGTATGTGTTAAACATAAAGAAACGTTTGGTACGCCTCAAAATGGCAGCATATCCCCTATATCCCTCCAACTCAACTCTGGACCTTGAAGCCAGTTCCGCTGCATTGTTTCATTGTTCCCTTCTAATCAGGGACTGATTTACACCTGGGACACCAGGTGGGTGCAATTAATAATTAGGTAGAACAGAAGAACAGCCGGCTGCTGACCTCATAGGGTAAGAGTTGAGTACCCCTGCCCTACATAGTCCACTCATTTCGACTAGGGTCAATAGGGCTCTGGTCAAAAAGCAGTGCACTATGGCATAGGGTGCTATTTGGGACCACAGAAACAGAAGTGTGTACAAGGCACACTGAGATCCTTACATGTCTATCTATTGTTCCTTACAAAAAAAAAGCACTTTTGGAAAAAATGTGATATATTCACGTGATATCTCAAAAATGGATTTATGTGAGCAAATGAAACTGCACGGTTAAATATAAACCTCTTTTACATTTGAAAATATACTTAAAATATACTTCTTTTTTTGTACAGTATGAGGATTGATTAACAAAAATAAATACATTTTGCGAAATGAAATGCCGCTGCGATTGCTGATGCTGAAAGAACAAAATCTGACCCCTGACACAGTCCTGACACAGTCCTGACACAGTGCTGACACAGTGCTGACACAGTGCTGACACAGTCCTGACACACCATGGCACTAGAAATGAAAGGAAACGGTCCTCGCATTCACCCGAGGAACCCCTCCAACGGTGAACCACCAGCGACTCACAGACAGTTGACACAGGACCAGTGACGTTAGCTAACAGTGCCACCTCTGGTGCTCTCAGTACCAAATGGTAGAGATTTAACGCAACGATTTGTAATGAGATCAATGTCTTGGGCCCCATCTCAAATGTAGGTGTCTATGGGGCAGTTTGGGATTGGGCCTTACAGGACACAGTCTCTTGGCTGCTCTCTCAAAGCAGCCCCAAGAGAAGCCCTGTGTAACAACAGTATTGCTCTGAGTGACAATTTTGTCAAACACCACAGTGTTTTATATCTAGCCTGATCCCAGAACTGTCTGTGCCGTCATGCCAACTGTCAAACCAATGACCATAAGAGGTGGCAGGACAGCAAAAACAAATCCGGGACCAGGCTATTCTCAATCTGGTCCAGCCTCGTATTGAATTACATTCTCAGGCTCACAGCCAAGCCACACACACACAAGAACAGAAAACAGGAAAGATGTATCCATTGGTAATAACATCTCAAGAGTATAGCTTTCAAAATCTGATTCTTCTTCGACATTTAAGTTCTCAACGCAGGTAAGAAAATATACAGTTCAGCAACAAACCTCACAAAAGTATGTTGGAATAAAACCTTAAACCTCTATAATTATTATTTACATTTGGTGTGTGCATAAGTAACACTGATTGTAATGCGAGACGTTTGTCTTTTTGTGGATTCATCTCATAGTAACGGTTTGTGTTTGAAAAGCAGAAGCACTTCTTTACATTCATATTCCAACATCAGGCCTCTAGGAAGGAACCACAGTGCTGTTGTATTGGGATTTGTGAGACAGTTGATGACAGACATGCAATTCCAAGAAAACCCAGCTAACGTCCCAAATGGCACCCTATTTACTATACAGTGTACAACTTTTTACCAGAGCCCTAAGGGCCCTAGTCAAAAGTAGGACACTAATGACTGGAAGCGTCTGGAAGGAGAGGAGAATGGTGAAGAGGAGGAAGAGGAGGGTAAGTAGAAGTATGTCCAGGTGGTTCTCTTGTTTGGCAGTCGAGAGGCCATTGGAGCACCAAGAGTCAGACAGACATTATAGACTGTTGCTGTTGCGTAAACAATGCTTGTACTGGTGAAAAGGGTGCACAGTGGTTGGAGGGGGGGGGGGGTCATGGGGTGAGATGAAGTTTGTGTCCTAATTCCCTATCGAGTGCACTACTTTTGGCCAGGCCGATAGAGTTCTGGTCAAAAGAAGTGCACTATATAGGGAAAAGGGTGCTATTTGGGAGACACACAAAGGCATTGACTGAAAAGTTTACGGACGGATGGGCGGACAGAGCGGTGACCAAAGCCAATTCCCCCCCCGGATGTCCAAGGTATTGATAGAGGTCGAGGTTACACTCTCTCCACTCGACTAGGATCATAGGAGTCTGAGGAGTAAAAGAACGGACACCAATCACAATCCAGTCAGAGATTCACCATGATGATTCCATTAGCTAAAAGGTTCATTCATACACAGTAATGAGAACACAGGGAAATCCAAGTCTGGGTGCCAGTCTGTTTGTGCAATCATGCCAACTCTTGGTCACTCATTGCAATGCCAATCTGGCAAGAACACAAACAGATCTGGGACCAGGCTAGGATAATCCATCTTACTTAAAACAACTTGTTTCAGTGAGTCACAGTGGTCTCGGAGGATTCCCAGCTCACACACACACACACACACACACACACACACACACACACACACACACACACACACACACACACACACACACACACACACACACACACACACACACACACACACACACACACACACACACACACACACACACACACACACACACACCCTTCCATCGACACCCGCTAAACCAACCCAATAAACAGTTCTATCATACAGCTGGAATAATCATTTCTGGAGTGGTTTTATGGCTGGGTTCTCCCACAGTTCTGCTATAAAAACACCTTATTGTTCACTTAGGTCAAACTGCCAGAGCAAAGGTTGCATCCCTACTAGTTCATCTGAGAATGTTCTTAGTGTGTTTTCCAGCAGTATTAGTCTTTAGAATGTATTAAAACCAAGTCTAAATTAAACTTCTATCACTCATATGCTAGGATAACAGCTCCCTCTTGTGGCACACATGCCAAAACAAATCTCCCTTCCACTAATGAACGAGGCTGAAGGAAATGCACATCTTTCAAGATCAAACAAAATATATTTACCTGTGCCTATTGTACAATGATGTATTTAATGCACTTTGAACTGTAGTATGAAAAGTGTTTTAAAATGGTTCTTATTTAAGGCATGCATGTGTCCATGTTCCTACCGTACCCGAGAGCATCTCGCCGTCCTCTAGGGTGGGAGAGGAGCCACAGGAAGACACACTGAAGCTCAGGGGGAGGGTGATCTCTCTCTTGGTCACCGTGCCGCTACGAGGTTTAGGGATGGGCTTGGGGAGGAGAGGAGGTTTCGTAGGTCTGGAGACCGGCTCTGGCCTAACCTCCTGTTGGACATCTGGTTTCTCACTCCTCTCCGCCTCCTGCCCCTCTCTTTTCTCATCAGGCTCTACCACCTCATCCTTCTCCACCTCCTGCCCCTCTCTTTTCTCATCAGGCTCTACCACCTCATCCTTCTCCACCTCCTGCCCCTCTCTTGTCTTCTCCTCTCTTTTCGTCTTTGGCTCTTTCTCCTCATCCTTCTTCCCCTTGATTTTGACTTCCTCTTTCTCCTCCTCCTCCTGCACGACATCTGGCTCATCTTCTATCTCTTTCCCCTCTGCCTTGGACTCCATCTCCCCCCCCTCTCTCTTCTCCTCTGCCTGCCTCATCCCTTCCCCTGGGTTTGCGTCGTTCTCTCGCTCTGCCTCTACCACTACCCCGGTCTCTTGTTCTGGTTCTGCCTCTCCTGAACTCCTGACACGGATGCGGGAGACGGAGAATGGCTCATCCATGTGGGCCGTGCTCTCCGTGCAGCCAGGTGATATGGAGGAGGGGGACGAGGAGAGCCTGGGGGAGGCACCACCACTACCGTGTCCCTTCTTTCCTTGCCTCTCCCCACCCCCTCCCACACTCAGCACGCTGAGGGCCAGCTCCTCGTCTCGGGTCATGGGCAGAGACAGGGGCAGACTACTGGGAGGGAACTCCGGTAGCTCCAGCACCATGGAGGGGTGGCTCTGGCTCTCTCCACCTCCTCCAGCATGTCTGTCTTCATATACTGATAGGCTGTCATCCTTACTGGGTCCTCCTCCTTTCTCCTCTCCCAAGGTAACCACGGATACCTCTACCTCCATCACTTCTTCGTACTGTCTTCTCACATGCTTTGTCTCCGTGTCTCTGTCCGGACTGTGCTCCTGGGTTTCTTCTTTGTGTTGTCTCTGATTCTCTGTGTTGTCTCTATGCTCCTTCTCCTCCTCTTTCCGTTCAACCAGGCCCAGTGATTCCACAGCCTGTGCTCCTTCTGGATGGAGTTCTGGTGTCTCTTCCCCAGTCTTTGTGTCATATTGGTTCTGCTGCTCTCTGTAAGGGCTGTGTGCCTGCGTTTCACCTATGCCAGTCTCTCCTTCCTCCTCGCTCTCCTCCACCACCCCCTGCAGTGACTCCTCGTCTCTCTCCTGGACCCGGCTCTGCAGTGAATCCGGGGCTACGTCTATCCCCAGTATCCTGGCTGCTCTCTGCTCCATCGTCTCGTTCTCAGGGATCCCCTTGGCACACTTCACCTCATATAGATTACTCAGGTCCTCCGTGGGCCTGGTGTTCGCCTTCTCCTTGATCAGCAGGGTCTCCAGGTGTCGATCTGCCAACGTCGCCTCGTTACGCCAACTCAGAGGATCGGAGCTGACGCTGTATCTGTAGTCGCCATCCTTGAAGGCGATTGCTGCCTCCCGGGTCAGCCTGCCGGGTCGTGGTGACCCCTGCAACCCTTCACCTCTTGGCGACCTGCTGTTCTCACTCCGTGCCCTGCGGATGTTCAGATTGGGCTCATGGCCTCTGAATCTTGGTGGCACGACGGGCACATTATCCGGCTTTACCTTCCTCTCTTCCACTACTTTAGTGGGGCCCAGCTCGTCCTTATTACTTCCCTCACGGATGTGCGCAACCTCAACCTGGCTGCTTTTGGCTAGAGATGGTTTCTCTCCACTCTCCCATAATAGCTGTACGTTGTGACATAGTTCCTTGTGGTCTAACGATGTGAGCGGTGTGAATGTGGGGCCACAGTGCTGGTCCTGCTCTCCGAGACTCCCAGGGGCCTCAGTGTAGACGGTGAGCCCCACGTCCCTCAGTAGAGACTCCTTGGCGACGTCCTGCTCCTGCCTATAGGTAAGCCTGGGGTCATAGGTTTCCCTGTGGTCACTCTGTTCATTGTGGAGTTTGTAGTCTCTGAAACCAGTTGGCACCTGGTCCTCTCTCAGTGGTCTGGGGATGCTGGTCCTGTTCTGGGGCTGGGGCCTGGAGAAGGCACTCCTCACCTCCCTATATTCTGGGTCTATAGAGGAACCAGGGCCCCAGCTGTCTAGTCTGGGCCTGATGGTAGGGACGTTGTTGTTGGGTTTGATATTCAGGCGCTGGTCTGGAAGGCTAACTGTCTCCCGCTCAGAATCTAGAGGGGGAGGGGCTATGGGCTGATGTTGATGTTGTGTGTCTTCTCCGCTCAGCTCCATGATGTTCCTGTACACCTCATCCAGGTCATCTATACACTGGTCCACACTGGGTCTCCTGGGCTGGACCTTCTGGTTCTTCTGGATCTGGTCTAGTTCTACGCCTGCAGCCTTGTTGAAACACTCCAGCTCCTCGATGGCGTCCCACGGCCGCCGGCTCACCGGCTTCAGCAGGAACTGACCAAACGCCACCTGGCCCTGGCTGTTAGCGTTGACATCGTCTGGGGGTTTGGTAGTGGTGTTGGAGGTGGTGGTAGTAGCACCAGTCTTTCTGGATGTGGAGGTATGTTGGTCTCTCTCCTCCCCAGATCCAGAGGGTGGAGGCTGGGGTGGGAGTGATGGAAGTGACAGGGGCTGGGCCGGGCTGATACTGAGGCGGGAGAAGGCGCTGTTGCTGGATGGGTGGAGGTTCTTCTGGCCTTTCATGGGGTAGCCCACGCCGTAGGAGGCGGACACAGAGCTGCAGTCGGGGCCCACGCCGCTGTCTGTGGTTGTGTCTGAGGCCGGGTGGCCTGGCTCCTGACCCCCCTGTCCTCCAGGTGGATCTTTCCCCCCTGTACACCCAGGACCCTTCACGGGGGAGCTGGTCTGGGTTTCCTGGTTCCTGTATTGGTCCCCAGGCCAGGAGCCGGCATAGCACAGCTCTTTGTCAGCACTGGCCTGGAGTGACCAGGCGTCTACTATCTCCTTCCTCAGAGGACCCTTCCTGGTGCTTCTCATAGAACTGAAGCTGCTGGTGTGGGAGGGGGGTTTGAGACCCATGTCTGATAACGACTTGCTACGGAGGCTTTGGCTGTTGTCTGATTGGACCACAGTGTTTTGGTTGTCTTCTGTGGCTAAGACGCTCACGATTGGCAGACTACTTGGCAGACTGTCAGGCATCTTCTCGTTATTGTTCTGGTCTGCTGTGGAGACTGAGTCTTTATTGGTTTGTTGTTGCTGCATGTGGATGGGGACAGACACCAGGCAGAATATGGTCTCACTGTGAGACTTCCTCTTAGAGTTTCTGTTGTTGTGGTCTACCCCCGAGTCTGCTGGAACTATCTTCTTCACCTGCGTGATGGTTGTTTCCGAGAATCCTTGGTCTGAGCTGGAGCTAAGAAGCACCGATGAGGCCGGGGCTGGGGGCTGGAAGGCAGAGAAACCACCTAGGTTGTTTTTGGGATTATACCTGTTACAGTTTTGGTCAGTTGCTGCTGGGAAGTTATCTAGTGAGTCAGTCTCTTTGTGCAAATCGCTGTGCTGCTGCTTCCACCGGTTATTCTTATTGTCATAGTCGCTAGTAGACTTCGGCGTTGTCGGACTGGCTGGATCTGACGTGCTGGCAAGTGTCGGCGGGGCCCCCGTGGAGGCGAGGGACAGGAAGGCACTGTCATCAGACGAATGGTCTGACACGGTGACACTGGGAAGCTCAGAGGATGTGGAGTTACGGATGTGGCGAATGTTGTCGGGGTCCGTCATGGAGTTACCTCCGCCGCCTAGAGACGAGCTTCCTCCCCCGGAATTTTGTCGGACACGTGGGTCGTGGACGTACTGGATGCCAGGACCCAGACCCGGCTGGTGCTGCTGCTCGCTGTAGCCAGGGTAGAGCTGCTTCCGGTGGGGCACGCTCCTCTCTCGGAGGGGCTCTCTCTGAGGCTCCGGCCAGGACCCTCCTCCATCGGTGTGTCTGCTACTGAACCAGGGGTCCGGGGTCCCACGCATCTGTTGCTGCTGGAACACCTGGTGGTACCTGATAATAACAAAGTATTTAACATCTACATTGTATATTACATTAATGTTCATTTGGTCATTTAGCAGATGGTTCTCAACAACAGAAAATGATCCAAGTGCTTTCAGAAGCAAAGTAAACAAGTAATATAAAAAAATCACAAGTAAGGCTACAACAACCATTACCTGTAGTTCACTGGGACCTCTCCATAGCCCCTGTGACCTCCATGGCCCCCTCTCATAAGCGGAGCTCTCTTGGGGGGATACGATGGGGGAGGGATATAACCCGGAGGATCCGTGCCGGACCCTCCATCTTGTGAATAATAGTCCAGCCTGGGGTCACCCATCCTGGGGTGGGGGAGGGGGGTTCTGTCCCTGGCCTGGGGCTGTGGAGTTGATGCTGCTGCTGGGTCTCCTGACAGCGTCTCAGAACTCCCCCGGGTCTGCTGGTGCACCTCGTAGGACGGAGGCCGCAGGGGACGGCTGAGCCGGGTCTTTGGTACCAGAGAGGCCTGGCTAAGCTGGCTGGCCATACTAGCCTGACTGGATGGTCTGCTGTCATTCTCAGACCACCTGTCCCTGTCCCCTGTCCCAGCCTGGTTGTGGTTATATCTGTTGTAAGGGTCGTGATGGGACCCTGGATGGCCGTTGACTTTCCTGTACACGTCCTGCCCAGACCCAACAGACCCAGACATGGCCACGTATTGCAGGCTGTCCGGCGGCAGCATTCGGGGCAGAGACTGGGACTTCCCTTTGTTCCTGGGCCCCATTACAACCACAGCGCCATCGGGTGTCCGGAGGTGGCGCTGCTGCAGTTGCTGTTGCTCCTGAGCCCGAGCCCAACTGTCGCCCTCACTGTCCGAGAGCTGGCGGGCGAAGCTGACCACGGAGGGTCGCCACTCGTCCGTGCCCAGGCTCTGACACTTCCTCTCCACGGCACCGTCGTCCACTGCTGCAGCGCTGCCTCTCTCTGCTTGGAGCGGGACTGGGCCTGGGACTGGACTGCCCAACGCTGCCTCTCACGCTGCTGCCGCTGATCCTCTGGGGGCACCTAGACAGACAGAGGACAACAACGGAAAGCAGTCTTTGTATAGGACTCAAACGGCAACCTAGTCCCTATGTAGTGCCATACCTTTGATCCAGGGCCTATGGGGAATAGGGTGCCATTTGGAGCACGCGTTATTGTGTCATCCTCAGTGGTTTTACTTATCATTACACTATTTCTTTTAAAAAGGTCAAATAAACTAATCACAGATTTAAATCACCTCCTGTCTCTGCGGCTGCTGCACCCCCTCTGACCTATAGCCTCCTCCTCGAGGTTCTCTGAAGTCAGCGTAATCCAGGAGAACACTGAAGTCCTGGCCTCTCCTCCTCCAGTAGGACACGTCTCGGTGGCCCCTGGACTCTGAATACACCCCTCTGGGCCCCTCACAGAACCTAGAACACAGAGAAGACAACACAATATTAGAACCTAGAACACACAGAACACAGTATTAGAACACTGGATAAGAACCTAAAACACAAAGAACGCAGACTATTAGAGACTAGAGCACTCATACAGTGCTGTCAGAAAGTGTTCAGACCTCTTGACCTTTTCCACATTGTTACTATACAGCCTTATTTGAAAATGTATTAAATTGCCCCCCCCCCCCATCAATCTACAGACTATACCCCATAATGACAAAGCAAAAACAGGTTTTTAGAAATGTTTGCTAAATTATTAAAAATAAATAACTGAAATATGGCATTTACAGCATCGAGTCTTCTTGGGTATGACACTACAAGCTTGGCACACCTGTATTTGGGGAGTTTATACCATTCTTCTCTGCAGATCCACTCAAGCTCTGTCAGGTTGGATGGGGTGCGTTGCTGCACAGTTATTTTCAGGTCTCTCCAGAGATGTTAAGGACATTCAGAGAAGCCAGAAGCTTGTCCGCAAACCACTCCTGCATTGTCTTGCCTGTGTACTTAAGGTCATTGTCCTGTTTGAAAGTGAACCTTCGCCCCAGTCTGAGGTCCTGAGCAGGTTTTCATCAAGGAGCTCTCTGTACTTTGCTCCGTTCATCTTTGCCTTGACCCTGACTAGTCTCCCAGTCCATGCTGCTGAAAAACATCCCGACAGCATGATGCTGCCACCACCATGCTTCACCGTAGGGATGGTGCCAGGTTTCCTCCAGATGTGACGCTTGGCATTCAGACCAAAGAGTTCAATCTTGGTTTTATCAGACCAGAGAATCTTGTTTCTCATGGTCTGAGAGTCCTTTAGGTGCCATTTGGCAAACTCCAAGCGGGCTATCATGTGGCTTTTACTGAGGAGCACTGTCTGTCTGGCCACTCTACCATCAAAGTCTGATTGATTGGTGGAGAGCTGCAGAGATGGTTGTCCTTCTGGAAGGTTATCCCATCTATACAGAGGAACTCTAAAGCTCTGTCAGAGTGACCATCAGGTTCTTGGCCCTTCTCCCCCGATTGCTCAGTTTGGCCGGGCGGCCAGCTCTAGGAAGAGTCTTCCATTTAAGAACGATGGAGGCCACTGTGTTCTTTGGGACCGTCAATAAATGTTTTGGTACAATCCTGTGTCGGAGCTCTACGGACAATTCCTTCGAGCACATGGCTTGATTTTAGCACAGACTTGCACTGTCAGCTGAGGGATCTTATATTAGACAGGTGTGTGCCTTTCCAAATCATGTCCAATCAATTGAATTTACCACAGATGGACTCCAATCAAGTTGTAGAAACATCTCAAGGATGATCAATGGAAACAGGATGCACTGGAGCTTAATTTAAATGTGCAAAGATTTCTGAAAACTTGTTTTTGCTTTGTCATGTGTATATTACTGAATATATATAATACATTTTTGAATAAGGCTGTAACATAACAAAATATGGAAAAAGTCAAGGGGTCTGAATACTTTCCGAAGGCACTGTAACCCAGTATTAGAATGTAGAACACAAAGAACACAGTATTAGAACCTAGAATACAGAGTATAAGAACCCAGAACACACTATTAGAACACACAGTAGTTGAACCTAGAACACACAGTAATAGAACACACAGAAATAGAACCTAGAAACCTAGAACACACACAGGACACAGATCAGGAATAACTCTACAGCAAGATGTCATTGAGGCCCTCTTCCACTGGAGGGAGTCAGAACACTACTGGTAGAGGAATAGAGACATCAGTGGTCTGTCTCTCCCCATCTCTAAAGGCTAATGTAGAATGGAAGGGTTGCTGCTGTGTGACCATTAGAGATACACACGCATAATGCAAGCCAACTCCCAGTCTCTGGATAGGATATAGGCCTAGTTACAGCTATTTCCGGATATTCCTACTGTACATGCAAACAAACATGACATGTGTGCACCCTACGGTCTGAGAGAAGCTGATTCTCCATGCTTTTCTCATGTTCTGTCAGGGTAGTCAGCCGTGAGAATTAAGTTCCACTGCATCCCATATCTTATATTACAGCCTACTTAGTCAATAGTAAGTGGATAGCATCTGCACCTCCTAGTGGAAAGATGAGGTATATTCCATATTTACCTTCAACAACTAAGCTAAAAACACCCCAGCAACAACCATTGTAAAAAGTGTCACGTATATGATTTTAATGCTTACATTTTCTAATCAAATGCGCTGTTTGCACTTGAGGCAAGGTTAGGCTATGCAGGTTGAATTATATATGCCTAATTTAATCAATGTTACCATTGTGTAATATTCAAGGTCAAATCCCTGTTCTATGAGCAAATATCAAAAACAACAAATATAAAAATATATACATATAAAAAATAAAAATCTACATTTACTGAAATAGTATATAATTGAGTGTCATTGGGTACTGATATCATAGAATTACATAGAGAATGAATTCAGCTACAGAGCTATACAATACACAAACCTCCAGCGCTGCTACTGCAACTAGGCTACTCAAGCTGAAAGGACAGACGAAAGGATGAGTGTCTCTGTAAAAATCCTACATTTTAACACCAAGGGACATTCCCCCGGAAAGGTTGCCATTGCATAACACCTTAACTGAACTAAGAATAGCAGGCAGCATCTCTTCTCCATATTTAAATGCTGCGTGCATTATTAATGTTGAATGCGTTATATAAGGAAGGTTCTATGTGAAGCGATGGAGAGAGGGGCTATCGATAGCCTACTACTGATCGGGGTTTTAAAACAGGCAGACGTCCCTATCTGTCTCCATGCGTCCCAAATGGCATCCTATTCCCTATATGGGTCATTCTACAGAAGTGGTGCAAATTGGGGGTTGGAAAAAAATGAACATTTGTATCCTGTTTTTCCCAAACTTTCAGCGCACGTCTTCCAACATATGTCAGGTAGACATACAGTTGAAGTCGGGAGTTTACATACACCTTAGCCAAATACATTTAAGTGTTTCACAATTCCTGACATTTAATCCTGGTAAAAAAATCTGTTTTAGGTCAGTTAGGATCACCACCTTATTTTAAGAATGTGAAATGTCAGAATAATAGTAGAGAGAATGATTTATTTCAGCTTTATTTCTTTCATCACATTCCCAGTGGGTCAGAAGTTTACATACACTCAATTAGTATTTGGTAGCATTGCCTCTAAATTGTTTAACTTGGGTCAAACGTTTTGGGTAGCCTTCCACAAGCTTCCCACAATAAGTTGGGTGAATTTTGGCCCATTCCTCCTGACAGAGCTGGTGTAACTGAGTCAGGTTTGTAGGCCATCTTGCTTGAACACGCTTTTCAGTTCTGCCCACAAATTTGCTATAGGATTGAGGTCAGGACTTTGTGATGGCCACTCCAATACCTTGACTTTGTTGTCTTTAAGCCCTTTTACCATAACTTTGGAAGTATGCTTGGGGTCATTGTCCATTTGGAAGACCCGTTCGCGACTAAGCTTTAACTTCCTGACTGATGTCTTGAGATGTTGCTTCAGTATATCCACATCATTTTCCTTTCTCATGATGCCATCTATTTTGTGAAGTGCACCAGTCCCTCCTGTATTACTACATCCCCACAACATGATGCTGCCACCCCTGTGCATTACGGTTGGTATAGTGTTCTTCAGCTTGCAAGCCTCCCCCTATTTGCTCCAAACATAACAATGGTAATTATGGCCAAACAGTTCTATTTTTGTTTCATCAGACCAGAGTACGATCTTTGTCCCCATGTGCAGTTGCAAACCGTAGTCTGGCTTTTGTATGGCAGTTTTGGAACACTGCCTTCTTCCTTGCTGAGTGGCCTTGCAGGTTATGTCGATATAGGACTCGTTTTACTGTGGATATAGATACTTTTGTACCCGTTTCCTCCAGCATCTTCACAAGGTCCTTTACTGTTGTTCTGGGATTTATTTGCACTTTTTGCACCAAAGTACGTTCATCTCTAGGAGACAGAAAGCGTCTCCTTCCTGAGCGGAATGACGGCTACGTGGTCCCATGGTGTTTATACTTGCGTACTATTGTTTGTACAGATGAACATGGTACCTTCAGGTGTTTGGAACTTGCTCCCAAGGATGAACCAAACTTGTGTTTTTTTCCTGATGTCTTGGCTGATTTCTTTAGATTTGCCCATGATGTCAAGCAAAGAGGCACTGAGTTTGAAGGTAGGCCTTGAAATACGTCCACAGGTACACCTCCAATTGATTCAAATGATGTCAATTAGCCTATCAGAAGCTTCTAAAGCCATGACTTCATTTTCTGGAATTTTCCAAGCTGTTTAAAGGCAGTCAACTTAGTGTATGTAAACTTCTGACCCACTGGGATTGTGATACAGTGAATTATAATTATAAAATGACTTGTGTCCTGCACAAAGTCGATGTCCTAACCGACTTGCAAAAACTATAGTTTGTTAACAAGAAATTTGTGGAGTGGTTGTAAAACAAGTTTTAATGACTCCAACCTAAGTGTATGTAAACCTCCGACTGTACATACTATTCACACACATTTGTTTGCATTGCATATTTGAAATACTTAGCTGAATTCTTTACCATCCCATTAAATTGGCCAGGTCCAAAACATACTGATAATGTTTCAGTAAAGAGAGAATCATGCACAGTATTGATCCTTTTGATTAACCTTCTATTACAGATACATTTTAGAAATAGAATTTGCATACCAAATTAACAAAATGGTAAAAACATGATTTAACCTGATTTTCTAAACCTTCAAATTGAAATTTAGAGAAATATCATCTCTATTGTTCTCTGTAAAATGTTCAATGTTGATTGTATATATTTGAAACTTGTTGATCGATTGATTTACTTATGCATCTAATTAAATATGTTGTTGGATGCTTAAATTGTCAATTTACCTGTCTTTATTTTGGAAAAATAATATCCGTTTCGGTGTAAATCATACAGATAAATGGAGGACTCATTTTAGTATAGATATTGCCATTCAGGGCTTCCACCATTTAAAAGTAAGCTGGGTGGGGATTCCTATGGGCTGGGAGTGATCAGATCAGCCAATGATCAGAGAGCATTGTCTTCTTCAAATTGGGTTGCCTATAGTTTGTAAACCAAAGACTAAGTTAATATCCTAGAGCCAAGACCAAGAGTCCATGGGCCCTTTCTTCAATTGTAAGAAACTCAAGTAAACTTGAGTAAAGTACAGTACAATAGATTACAGTACAGTAAGGTAAAGTACAATATGGCACATTATAGTTTTTTTGTGGGGGGTGTTTTACCCCATTTTTCTCCCCAATTTTCAATCTTGTCTCATCGCTGCAACTCCCCAAAGGGATTGGTAGAAGCGAAGGTGGAGTCATGCGTCCTCCGAAACATGACCCGCCTAACTGCGCTCCTTAACAACCGCCAGCTTCACCCGGAAGCCAGCCGCACCAATGTGTAGGAGGAAACACTGTTCAACTGGCGACCAGGGTCACCCCGCAGACTCCCGGCCCGCCAAAAAGAGTGGCTAGAGCGCGATGAGCCAAGTAAAGCCCCACCAGCCAAACCCTCCGTTAATCCGGACGACGCTGGGCCAATTGTGTGCTGTCCTATGGGACTCCAGGCCACGGCCGGTTGTGGCACAGCCAAGAAATGAACCCGGGTCTGTAGTAACACTTCTAGCACTGCGCCACTCGGGAGGCCCCCGAAGTCTATGTTTTGACAAAATAGATGTAAATGTTTGGGCTCTTGGAGGGTTGGAGCCCCCCTGCTGGCTATGCAACTTAATACACTACACTTTTTCCTGAAGTGTGCACTTGTCCACTACCCACTTGGTGGTCCTCTGTAGCTCAGTTGGTAGAGCATGGCGCATGCAACTTTATAATGGAGATAGCCTCAATGGTGCGGTCTGTGCTGTCACAGACACCATAATGGCACAGATACAAAGATGAGACCTCTATATATCTCTATCGTGTCAATTGTTACGGCTGGGACAATTTTGGTCTGGACACAAATAACATATGGCTGGCTATCTTTCATTTGGACAGATGTACATCCCAGCAAATATACAGTGGGGCAAAAAAGTATTTAGTCAGCCACCAATTGTGCAAGTTCTCCCACTTAAAAAGATGAGAGAGGCCTGTAATTTTCATCATAGGTACACTTCAACTATGACAGACAAATCACATTGTAGAATTTTTTATGAATTTATTTGCAAATTATGGTGGAAAATAAGTATTTGGTCACCTACAAACAAGCAAGATTTCTGTCTCTCATAGACCTATAAATTATTTAATTAAGAGGCTCCTCTGTCCTCCACTCATTACCTGTATTGATGGCACCTGTTTGAACTTGTTATCAGTATAAAAGACACCTGTCCACAACCTCAAACAGTCACACTCCAAACTCCACTATGGCCAAGACCAAAGAGCTGTCAAAGGACACCAGAAACAAAATTGTAGACCTGCACCAGGCTGGGAAGACTGAATCTGCAATAGGTAAAAGCAGCTTGGTTTGAAGAAATCAACTGTGGGAGCAATTATTAGGAAATGGAAGACATATAAGACCACTGATAATCTCCCTCGATCTGGGGCTCCACGCAAGATCTCACCCCGTGGGGTCAAAATGATCACAAGAACGGTGAGCAAAAATCCCAGAACCACACGGGGGGACCTAGTGAATGACCTGCAGAGAGCTGGGACCAAAGTAACAAAGCCTACCATCAGTAACACACTACGCCGCCAGGGACTCAAATCCTGCAGTGCCAGACGTGTCCCCCTGCTTAAGCCAGTACATGTCCAGGCCCGTCGGATGTTTGCTAGAGAGCATTTGGATTATCCAGAAGAAGATTGGGAGAATGTCATATGGTCAGATGAAACCAAAATATAACTTTTTGGTAAAAACTAAACTTGTCGTGTTTGGAGGACAAAGAATGCCGAGTTGCATCCAAAGACCACCATACCTACTGTGAAGCATGGTGGTGGATACATCATGCTTTGGGGCTGTTTTTCTGCAAAGGGACCAGGATGACTGATCCGTGTAAAGGAAAGAATGATTGGGGCCATGTATCGTGAGATTTTGAGTGAAAACCTTCCATCAGCAAGGGCATTGAAGATGAAACGTGGCTGGGTCTTTCAGCATGACAATGATCCCAAACACACCGCCTGGTCAACGAAGTGGTTTCGTAAGAAGCATTTAAAGGTCTTGGAGTGGCCTAGCCAGTCTCCAGATCTCAACCCCATAGAAAATCTTTGGAGGGAGATCAAAGTCCGTTTTGCCCAGCAACTGCCCCAAAACATCACTGCTCTAGAGGAGATCTGCATGGAGGAATGGGCCAAAATACCAGCAACAGTGTGTGAAAACCTTGTGAAGACTTACAGAAAACGTTTGACCTCTGTCATTGCCAACAAAGGGTATATAACAAAGTATTGAGATAAACTTTTGTTATTGACCAAATACTTATTTTCCACCATAATTTGCAAATAAATTCATTAAAAATCCTATAATGTGATTTTCTGGATTTTTTTATCGCAATTTGTCTGTCATAGTTGAAGTGCACCTATGATGAAGATTACAGGCCTCTCTTATCTTTTTAAGTGGGAGAACTTGCACAATTGGTGGCTGACTAAATACTTTTTTGCCCCACTGTATTAGTCCCAAATCCTACTTTACATATTTCTTGATACAGTGCCTTGCGAAAGTATTCGGCCCCCTTGAACTTTGCGACCTTTTGCCACATTTCAGGCTTCAAACATAAAGATATAAAACTGTATTTTAGTGAAGAATAAACAACAAGCGGGACACAATCATGAAGTGGAACGACATTTATTGGATATTTCAAACTTTTTTAACAAATCAAAAACTGAAAAATTGGGCGTGCAAATTTATTCAGCCCCTTTACTTTCAGTGCAGCAAACTCTCTCCAGAAGTTCAGTGAGGATCTCTGAATGATCCAATGTTGACCTAAATGACTAATGATGATAAATACAATCCACCTGTGTGTAATCAAGTCTCCGTATAAATGCACCTGCACTGTGATAGTCTCAGAGGTCCGTTAAAAGCGCAGAGAGCATCATGAAGAACAAGGAACACATCAGGCAGGTCCGAGATACTGTTGTGAAGAAGTTTAAAGCCGGATTTGGATACAAAAAGATTTCCCAAGCTTTAAACATCCCAAGGAGCACTGTGCAAGCGATAATATTGAAATGGAAGGAGTATCAGACCACTGAAAATCTACCAAGACCTGGCCGTCCCTCTAAACTTTCAGCTCATACAAGGAGAAGACTGATCAGAGATGCAGCCAAGAGGCCCATGATCACTCTGGATGAACTGCAGAGATCTACAGCTGAGGTGGGAGACTCTGTCCATAGGACAACAATCAATCGTATATTGCACAAATTTGGCCTTTATGGAAGAGTGGCAAGAAGAAAGCCATTTCTTAAAGATATCCATAAAAAGTGTCGTTTAAAGTTTGCCACAAGCCACCTGGGAGACACACCAAACATGTGGAAGAAGGTGCTCTGGTCAGATGAAACCAAAATGGAACTTTTTGGCAACAATGCAAAACGTTATGTTTGGCGTAAAAGCAACACAGCTCATCACCCTGAATACACCATCCCCACTGTCAAACATGGTGGTGGCAGCATCATGGTTTGGGCCTGCTTTTCTTCAGCAGGGACAGGGAAGATGGTTAAAATTGATGGGAAGATGGATGGAGCCAAATACAGGACAATTCTGGAAGAAAACCTGATGGAGTCTGCAAAAGACCTGAGCCTGGGACGGAGATTTGTCTTCCAACTGTCGTTCCACTTCATGATTGTGTCCCACAAAATACAGTTTTATATCTTTATGTTTGAAGCCTGAAATGTGGCAAAAGGTCGCAAAGTTCAAGGGGGCCGAATACTTTCGCAAGGCACTGTATATTAGATGTTCGGTAGTGACACTTCTTAAAAATACATGAAGATTTACCAACTTGCTTACTCATTTTTTCCAAAATATCTGCAGGCTACTCACCATGTGGCTATTCTGGAGAGGGGTGCAATCCCATCACCTGGTTATATGTGTAGGGGTGTGGCTTAAGGTACATTAATGCTACAGTCTTTTAATGTGCGTGTTACGGTAGGACAGCGTTTTTTTGAGAGATTTTTTACAAAGTATATCCATATTTTTAAATGTAATAATAGAAGAACTGAAGGCCTAGTGGTTAGAGAGTTGGGCCAGTAACCGAAAGGTTGGTGGATCAAATCCCAGAGCTGCCAAGGTCAAAATCTGTCTTCCTGCCCCTGAACATGGCAGTTAACCCACTGTTCCTAGGCCGTCATTGTAAATAAGAATTTGTTCTTAACTTAACTTGCCTAGTTAAATAAAGGTAAAATAAAAAATAGTGCACTTCCTTAGTGCACTATAAAGGAATAGAGTGCCATTTGGAATGTAAAAATCTGTCTGTAGAACTGGGCATGCTCAGACGGATGTTGGCGCTGGGGTCTATCATCAGCAGTAGTAGCAGCAGTTCTAGTCTGTTTACAACACAACTGTCCCATGTGGCAGATTAAGACTCCAGAACACATTACCCCAACTCCCTGTCTACTGGCTTTATCGGAAAGGGAGGGAGGGAAAGATAAAAAGAAAGGGAGAAATAGAGAGGTGAGAGAGAGGGAGAGAATCTGTGGTGCAGCATCCCAATGCAGAACTCCTATACTGACTGACTCCACCTTTGCATGACTATGTGCCAAACAAGATTCCTGCAACAGACCAACTGTATGATTAACAACATGCAAGCGAGAAATGTCAAGATTGCATGCAATGATAAAAGAAAAATGGAAAACAACACTAGCATTTCAAAAGATTAAGTAGCCCGACTCACCCGCTATCTGTCGTGAGAGAATCGCCCAAGGAGTGGGTGTCACCTTGGTTACCGCTGTCGGCTTCCCTCCTCTGTGGTTGGCTGTTCCTGTCCCTCCATGCATTGTCAGTGTGACTCGAGGAGTAGCTTTTGGTTGGGGCTGGTGGCTGGGGCTTCCTGCAGTTATTGTTGCCGAACACATATACCCCCGGCGCAGAGTCTATCTCATACCCGTTCACCGTGCCGTGACCACCACCAGACCGGCTCTCTAAGATCTCCTGGCGACAGGAGGAAGGGTCGCCGTAACGCTTGTTATCGTAGGAGGACGGGGGGTTGGGGGAGACGGCAGTGGGGGCGGTAGAGGTGTTTTGGGGCAGCTTGTATCCATGAGAGATAAGCAGGTCCTCCACGCTGTACATGGTCGCATTTGTTTTGCTGGTGTTGTTTTTGAAAGAGGGCGGGTGGGTGGGGGGGTAGCGTCACTCAGACCTGGTTGCTAGACGCAGCGAAAGGAGCCCGAGCACAGCTGCACAGCTGACTGGCCATCACTGGGAAAACAGGAGAGAAAGAGAGATAGATAAAGAGCGGGGGGGGTGGTTAAAACAATTATCCCTCTGTCTCCATATCATTCTCTTTAGAGTACTGCCCAACTGGACGGAGAAGAGGGGAGAGGCGAGAACAAAACCCCCCATTTCAAAGCCTCCGCTCCCTCCACCAACAAACCAACCGCTCTGTCTGCCTCCCTCTCCTCTCCTTCCCTTCCCTCTCCTCTGCCCGACAACAGGACGCCCCTCTCCTCTCCCCATTCTTTCCCCGTCCTCTCCTCTCCTCCCCTTCTCTGCTCTCCTCTCTGCCCCACAACAGGAGTCTCTCCATCTCAGTCCGAGACAGAGGTCTGATACTAAGCCCACCACATGCAGACAGCGGGAGAGGAAAATCACCAGCGCTAGTTAGAGCAACCCAAAATATCCTTATTATCAATAGTAATAACGGTGCTAGTGACACATATCATGTAATAACTATGTAATAATACCTGAACTGTAGAACTGTAGCCCTGAGGCAGCGGCTGGTTGGCTAGCCCATGTTTGGGAAATCAGCGGTGGGGATTGGGAGGGTAGTCAGTGTTGCAGTGGATCTTGATGTAACAGGCTAAGCGGTGCTCCCCTCATCTTGTGTTACTCAGCTTGCCTGCACCACCAGGACTGTGTGTGTGTGTGTGTGTGTGTGTGTGTGTGTGTGTGTGTGTGTGTGTGTGTGTGTGTGTGTGTGTGTGTGTGTGTGTGTGTGTGTGTGTGTGTGTGTGTGTGTGTGTGTGTGTGTGTGTGTGTGTGTGTGTGTGTGTGTGTGTGTTCCAGCCTCTTTCCACATCCAATCCTAATCTGGGGCGTAGCTATAATAATCACCCACCCAGCCAGCCAGGCATACAGCTCCAGAACGCCCTGAGGATATTCCTGAATCCTGGGCATATGCCTGAAAGCCCCTGGGTAATATGAGTGGATTATACTCTGCCTGTATTGTAGTGACCTGTTAGTGATGTTTACAGCAGCGTACCACTGGACAGATGCTAACGCTAGTCTCCGTGTCACTGTATACCAAATAAGAGTTAGCCTAGTTCAATGGTTCCCAATTTAGGGTATGTGTACCCTTGGGTGTACTTGGGCTATCCACAGGGGGTACTTGGGAAGACTTATAAAACCATAGGCTTACTGGTAAAATGCACATGAGAGGATACTTTGTATGTCCAAACAGAGCTAAATGTGAGTCGGGGTACAGTAACCAAAAAAGATTAGGAATCACTGGCCTAGTTTATACCAACACCTTCTGGGATTATACTTAAAGCAGAGATAGGAGGACGAGCCTGTGGTAGTCTAGAGTAAATCACAGTGTTTCAATAAATAATATTCTACAAAGTATTGTACATAGACCAGAGGCTGTATGAATCAAGCATCTCAGGTGCTAATCTAGGATTTACACCCCCCCCCTCCCCTCCAGCAGGCTAATCTTATTCATTGTGATCTAAACAACTGATCCTAAATCAGCACTGCCACTCTGAGATGCTTTTGGAATGCAGTTCCAGACTGGAGACGTCTTGTAGCGGTGTTGCGTTGCTCTATTGCCTTGCCTGCCGTCCACCACCTTAGTCGTGGTACTACCTAGGTGACTAACGGTCTCTCTAGGAGCGTGAAACACTGCCCGCTCTCTTTGTATGAGCAGCCCACTAATACGATTATCTTTCCCATGTAAAACTTTAAACCTGTTAGTATTGGGGGATTGACTGTTGGCTCTGGCACAGTGTTACCTTTTTCCTGTTTAACTGTTGCCAACTGCATTTTGGTGGAGCATTTTCTTTCAGGCACATTTCTGTTAGAGTAGATATTTGTGAACATTGCACAAAATAAATACTGGATTTGATTACTGATGAATTAGCGCACTGTCAAACTCAGATTCAACTGCAAACTTGTTTTCACAATCTTGAACCCAAAATGATGCAAAGTCTCAATTAGATAGGCCTATACGCCAAATGTATCCAAGCCATGCCAGATGTGACACTATGTGCAAACCACATTTTAACTTGCAAACCCCCATTCCATCTCTGCTAATGCAACTGGTAAAACAAAGAGTTCAACAGTTCAGGCAACCTAGGATAGCGTTGTCCTGTGACATTTCTCCCATTTCTAGCAGCAACAAGTGAAACGTTACACCATCCCGGACCCTGGTCTACACAGAGGCTGCTATTCCCTACGTTGTGCTTTTCCAATGAGACAGCGGGCCGCCAGTGTTTCATGTTAATGTTCGCTCTAGTGTTATTATATCACGACACTAAAGACTTGTGGCCTGCAGAATCAACAACCTGCATCATTTGAGACTGTTGCTTTGTTAGTCGGTGTTAAAGTTCACAGTTAGCCTTTGTTATGTAAATGCCAGCTGAAAAGTACCCAGGAGCTTGCCTTGGCTTCAAGTCAGAGTAGGTCTGCGGGAGCCATGGCCCAGTAAGACACGGGTGTTGGCCCGTGTAGATGGAAACAGAGCCTTTTGGGTGAAACACTGGAGTAAATCATCATTGGAAATACGCAATAGGGCACTACTTTTGACACACATACATTATGTTCTTCTATCGTCGTGGGGACCTAAAATTAATTTCCATTCAAAATCCTATTTCCCTAACCATAAGCCTTACCATAACCATAACCCAATCCTTAAACCTTACTCCTAACCATAAACTTAACCACTAACCCCTTACCCGAACCATAACCCCTAAGCTTAAAATAGCCTTTGTCCTCATGGGGTCGTGGGAAATGTCCCCATGAGGGAGAATTTTCCTTGTTTTAACTTTAGGTCCCCACAAGGATAGAAGAACCAACCCACAGACAGACACTCACACGTGTAATTTCGGCAATGTCATAATATAATCAAAACTGATTATGATCCATAACATATGCTGCCCGATGTAAGACATATTTAAACCCACAATCCTAATTCATGTCCGTCAGTAATCATCTCTAAATGGGCCTTATCTTCACCATCACCAGTCAACATCAGGATAAGTATTTCCCTTTTCCCCTCTGTTCGTGACCCTCCTGGCTCCCCCCCCCCCCCCCCCCCCTGCCCTAGCGTCCAACGGCGAGCTCAGTTTAAATATCCCTAATTCTCTTACGCAATGGAATTACCATTTGATATCAAATGAAACTCCTGATTCAGGCAACAGCAGCAGCCCCGGACAGCAACAACGGCCCACTTTCATTCCCTCTTTTCCTAACACCACAACAACAACATTTGAGTTTTGTTAACAATACGTGCGTTGTGTTAGCTACTGACTTAGATCTTTAATGATCCTGGCAAGGAAACACTTCTACTGTTGTTGCTGCTGCTGCGGATTCTTGAAAAGTGCAGATCTGGTACTTTTTAATGATTTGACTCTGTCAAAATGAAATTAATGATCTTCTTTATGGATATCATGGAGGCCTAGCTAAGCTAAAAATAAGCTAAACCATATGCAGACCAGATCTGGCATTTCACAGCACTGTACTCTCTCTCACACTATGTAGCCTAAAGAAAATGAATGTCGCCTAACACTCATTGACATTTCTTCAATCACAACCACTCGGTAGGCTAAATTCGATAACAAATACTAGACAGAGTCCAGATAATAAATCAGTGTGTTTTCTGGTTTCACTGGTTTGTAATGAAATACAGTGCATTTGGAAAGTATTCAGACCTCTTGACTTATTCAACATTTTGTTACATTGCAGGCTGACTCTAAAATGGATTAAATCGTTTTTCCCCCTCATCAATCAACACACAATACCCCATAATGACAAAGCGAAAACAGGTTTTTAGAAATGTTTGCAAATGTATAACCCCCCCCCGCAAATATCACTGTTAAATAAGTATTCAGACCCTCTACTCAGTACTTTGTTGAAGCATCCCGGACAGCGATTACAACCTTGAGTCTTCTTGGGTATGATGCTACAAGCTTGGCACACCTGTATTTGGGGAGTTTCTCCCATTTTTCTCTGCAGATCCTCTTAAGCTCCATCAGGTTGGATGGGGAGCGTCGCTGCACAGCTATTTTCAGGTCTCTCCAAAGATGTTCGATCAGGTTCAAGTCCGGGCTCTGGCTGGGCCACTCAAGGACATTCAGTGTCTTGTCCCGATGCCACTCCTACGTTGTCTTGGCTGTGTACTAAGGGTCGTTGTCCTGTTGGAAGTTGAACCTTCGTTCCAGTCTGAGGTCCTAAAGGATCCTCAAGGATCTCTCTGTACATTGCTCCGTTCATCTTTCCCTCGATCCTGACTAGTCTCCCTGCCGCTGAAAAACATCCCCTAAGCATGATGCTGCCACCACCAATTTTTTTAACCTTTATTTAACTAGGCAAGTCAGTTAAGGAAAAATTCTTATTTTCAATGACGGCCTAGGAACAGTGGGTTAACTGCCTGTTCAGGGGCAGAACGACAGATTTGTACCTTGTCAGCTCGGGGGTTTGAACTTGCAACCTTCCGGTTACTAGTCCAATGCTCTAACCACTAGGCTACCCTGCCGCCCCCACCATGCTTTAGGGATGGAGCCAGGTTTCCTCCAGACGTGATGCTTGGCATTCCGGCCAAATAGTTCAATCTTGGTTTCATCAGACCAGAGAATCTTGTTACTCATGGTCTGAGATTCTTTAGGTGCCTTTTGGCAAACTCCCACCTATTAGGTGATATACCAGTGTGTCATCACAGCAGAATGATTTGTGAACTGTTGCCACAAGAAAATGGCAACCAGTGAAGAATTGACACCATTGTAAATACAACCCATATTTATGTTTTTTTATTTTCCATTTTGTACTTTAACTATTTGTACTACGTTGCAACACTGTATATAGCCACAATATGACATTTGAAATGTCTCTTTTCCTTTGGAACATTTGTGAGTATAATGTTTACTACTGCTGCTGCCACCATGCTTCACCGTAGAAATGGTGCCAGGTTTCCTCCAGATGTGATGCTTGTCATTCAGGCCAAAGAGTTCAATCTTGGTTTCATCAGACCAGAGAATCTTGTTTCTCATGGTCTGAGAGTCTTTAGGTTCCTTTTGGCAAACTCCAGGCAGGCTGTCATGTGCCTTTTACTGAGGAGTGGCTTCCGTCTGGCCACTTCACCATAAAGGCCTTATTGGTGGAGTGCTGCAGAGACGGTTGTCCTTCTGGAAGGTTCTCCCATCTCCACAGAGGAATTCTGGAGCTCTGTCAGAGTGACCATCGGGCTCGTTGGTCACCTCCCTGACTGATGGAGGCCACTGTGTTCTTGGGGACCTTCAAGGATGCAGACATTTTTTGGGACCCTAGCCCAAATCTGTGCCTTGACATAATCCTGTCTCGGAGCTCTATGGACAATTCCTTTGACCTCATGGCATGGTTTTTGCTCTGACATGCACTGTCAACTGTAGGACCTCATATAGACAGGTGTGTGCCTTTCCAAATCATCCCCAATCAATTGAATTTACGACAGGTGGACTCCAATCAAGTTGTCATCAAGGCTCAGTAGAAGACCCAGATGCAGACAGTTTCGAAGTAACAAAAGTTTAATATAAAAACAGGAGGCAGGCAAACGACAGGTCAAGGGCAGGCAGAGGTCAGTAATCTAAAGCAGAGTCCGGACGGTACAGAATGGCAGGCAGGCTCAGTGTAGGCAAAAACCGGTCAAAACCGGAAAAAAGGAACTAGAGAAAGACAGGAGCACGGGAAAACCGCTGGTAGGCTTGACGAAACAAAACGAACTGGCAACAGACAAACAGAGAACACAGGTATAAATACACCGGGGATAATGGGAAAGACGGGCAACACCTGAAGGGGGGTGGATACACAAAGACAGGTGAAACAGATCAGGGTGTGACAGTTGTAGAAATATCAAGGATGATCAATGGAAACAGGATGCAGCTAAGCTGCTAAGCAGGATTCTACAAAGCCATTTTGGGTTTACTACCTTTTTATTTGTGCATTTTTATTATTCAGAAATGTGGTGGGTACTCTCTTCGTTCACTGGACTTTATCCTGCTAACTGTTCCAAATGTCCGAACTGAATTTGGTAAAAGGGCTTTTATGTACTCCGCGCCATCGTCTTGGAACACCTTACAAAATACTTTTAAACTGGAAGAACTTGTCCCAATTGGTATTTTTAAATCACTGATGAAGGATTTTGAGGCTGATTCACTGACCTGTCAATGTTTTTAATTTGCTGTTTTATACTCTTGTGAATTCAATGGTTTTTACTAGATTACATGTAGTTTTGTCATGTATTGTCATATATTGTCATGTCTTGTCCCTGTGCTTTCTCTTCTATTCGTTTCCCCCTGCTGGTCTTATTAGGTTTCTTTCCCTCTCTCTATCCCTCTCTCTCTCTATCGTTCCGTTCCTGCTCCCAGCTGTTCCTCATTCTTCTTACGACCTCGTTTACTCTTTCACACCTGTCCCCTATTTTGCCCTCTGATTAAGTCTCTATTTCTCTCTCTGTTTCTGCTTCTGTCCTTGTCGGATTCTTGTTTGCTGTTTGCTGTGTTCTTGTTCCGTCCAGTCGTGTTTTGCCTTATCTTCAGATGCTGCGTGTGAGCAGGTGTCTCTGTCAGCTACGGCCCGCGTCTACCCGAAGGGACCTGCAGTCTGTTGCCGCTTATCCTGCAATTCCCCTCTACAACTAGAGGATTTCTGTTTTCCCCGTTTGGACATTTCCTGTTAAGGATTGAGGATTAAGTTATTTCTGTTTGGACTTAAATAAACTCCGTTTCTGTTAAGTCGCTTTTGGGTCCTCACTCACCTGCATAACAGAAGAATCCGACCAAGAATGGACCCAGCGACTACGGATCCTCGCAACTCAGCCGTCGAGATCCAGGGAGCGATGCTCGGCAGACACGAGCAGGAATTGTCTGCTGCTCGGCATGCCGTTGAGACCCTGGCCGCTCAGGTCTCCGACCTCTCAAGACAGTTTCACAATCTCCGTCTCGATCCACCAGCTACTTCCTGGGCTTCCGAGTCTCCGGAACCCAGAATTAATAACCCACCATGTTACTCTGGGCAGCCCACTGAATGCCGCTCGTTTCTCACCCAGTGTGATATTGTGTTCTCTCTCCAGCCCAACACATACTCAAGGGGTAGAGCTCGTATCGCCTACGTCATATCTCTCCTTACTGGACGGGCTCGTGAGTGGGGCACGGCAATCTGGGAGGCAAGGGCTGAGTGTACTAACGAGTATCAGAACTTTAAAGAGGAGATGATACGGGTTTTTGATCGTTCAGTTTTTGGGAAGGAGGCTTCCAGGGTCCTGGCTTCCCTATGTCAAGGTGATCGATCCATAACGGATTACTCTATAGAGTTTCGCACTCTTGCTGCCTCCAGTGACTGGAACGAGCCGGCGTTGCTCGCTCGTTTTCTGGAGGGACTCCACGCTGAGGTTAAGGATGAGATTCTCTCCCGGGAGGTTCCTTCCAGCGTGGATTCTTTGATTGAACTCGCCATCCGCATAGAACGATGGGTAGATCTTCGTCACCGAGCTCGTGGAAGAGAGCTCGCGTTAACAGTGTCCCCCTCTCCGCATCACTACCATCTCCCCCCACTGGCTCAGGTGTTGAGCCCATGCAGCTGGGGGGTATTCGCATCTCGACTAAGGAGAGGGAACGGAGAATCACCAACCGCCTCTGTCTCTATTACGGTTCCGCTGGACATTTTGTCATTTCATGTCCAGTAAAAGCCAGAGCTCATCAGTAAGCGGAGGGCTACTGGTGAGCGCTACTACTCAGGTCTCTCCATCAAGATCCTGTACTACCTTGTCGGTCCATCTACGCTGGACCGGTTCGGCAGCTTCCTGCAGTGCCTTGATAGACTCTGGGGCTGAGGGCTGTTTTATGGACGAAGCCTGGGCTCGGGAACATGACATTCCTCTCAGACAGTTAGGGGAGCCCATGGCCATGTTCGCCTTGGATGGTAGTCCTCTCCCCAGTATATTATGTGAAACACTACATTTAACCCTCACAGTATCTGGTTTCCATAGTGAGACCATTTCTTTTTTGATTTTTCATTCACCTTTTACACCTGTTGTTTTGGGTCATCCCTGGCTAGTGTGTCATAATCCTTCTATTAATTGGTCTAGTAATTCTATCCTATCCTGGAACGTTTCTTGTCATGTGAAATGTTTAATGTCTGCTATCCCTCCTGTTCTGTCCCCTCTTCACAGGAGGAACCTGGTGATTTGACAGGGGTGCCGGAGGAATATCATGATCTGCGCACGGTCTTCAGTCGGTCCAGGGCCACCTCCCTTCCTCCTCACCGGTCGTATGATTGTAGTATTGATCTCCTTCCGGGGACCACTCCCCCCCGGGGTAGACTATACTCTCTGTCGGCTCCCGAACGTAAGGCTCTCGAAGATTATCTGTCTGTTGCTCTCGACGCCGGTACCGTTGTGCCTTCTTCCTCTCCCGCCGGAGCGGGGGTTTTTTTTGTTAAGAAAAAAGACGGTACCCTGCGCCCCTGCGTGGATTATCGAGGGCTGAATGACATAACGGTTAAGAATCGTTATCCGCTTCCCCTTATGTCGTCAGCCTTCGAGATTCTGCAGGGAGCCAGGTTCTTTACTAAGTTGGACCTTCGTAACGCTTACCATCTCGTGCGCATCAGGGAGGGGGACGAGTGGAAAACGGCGTTTAACACTCCGTTAGGGCATTTTGAATACCGGGTTCTGCCGTTCGGTCTCGCTAATGCTCCAGCTGTCTTTCAGGCATTAGTGAATGATGTACTGAGAGACATGCTGAACATCTTTGTTTTCGTTTACCTTGACGATATCCTGATTTTTTCACCGTCACTCCAGATTCATGTTCAGCACATTCGACGTGTTCTCCAGCGCCTTTTAGAGAATTGTCTTTATGTGAAGGCTGAGAAGTGCGCTTTTCATGTCTCCACCGTCACATTTCTCGGTTCTGTTATTTCCGCTGAAGGCATTCAGATGGATCCCGCTAAGGTCCATGCTGTCAGCGATTGGCCCGTCCCTAAGTCACGTGTCGAGTTGCAGCGCTTTCTCGGTTTCGCAAATTTCTATCGGCGTTTCATTCGTAATTTCGGTCAAGTGGCAGCTCCTCTCACAGCCCTTACTTCTGTCAAGACGTGCTTTAAGTGGTCCGTTTCCGCCCAGGGAGCTTTTGATCTCCTCAAGAAGCGTTTTACATCCGCTCCTATCCTTGTTACTCCTGACGTCACTAAACAATTCATTGTCGAGGTTGACGCGTCAGAGGTGGGCGTGGGAGCCATTCTGTCCCAGCGCTCCCATTCTGACGATAAGGTCCATCCTTGCGCATATTTTTCTCATCGCCTGTCGCCGTCGGAACGTAACTATGATGTGGGAGACCGCGAACTGCTCGCCATCCGCTTAGCGCTAGGCGAATGGCGACAGTGGTTGGAGGGGGCGACCGTTCCTTTTGTCGTTTGGACTGACCATAAGAACCTTGAGTACGTCCGTTCTGCCAAACGACTCAATGCGCGTCAGGCTCGTTGGGCGTTGTTTTTCACTCGTTTCGAGTTCGTGATTTCTTATCGTCCGGGCACTAAGAACACCAAGCCTGATGCTTTATCCCGTCTCTTCAGTTCTTCTGTAGCCTCTACCGACCCGAGGGGATTCTCCCTGAGGGGCGTGTTGTCGGGTTGACTGTCTGGGGAATTGAGAGACAGGTAAAGCAAGCACTCACTCACACTCCGTCGCCGCGCGCTTGTCCTAGTAACCTTCTTTTCGTTCCCGTTTCTACTCGTCTGGCTGTTCTTCAGTGGGCTCACTCTGCCAAGTTAGCTGGCCACCCCGGCGTTCGGGGTACGCTTGCTTCTATTCGCCAGCGGTTTTGGTGGCCTACTCAGGAGCGTGACACGCGCCGTTTCGTGGCTGCTTGTTCGGACTGCGCGCAGACTAAGTCAGGTAACTCTCCTCCTGCCGGTCGTCTCAGACCGCTTTCCATTCCCTCTCGACCATGGTCTCACATCGCCTTAGACTTTATTACCGGTCTGCCTTCGTCAGCGGGGAAGACTGTTATTCTAACGGTTGTCGATAGGTTCTCTAAGGCGGCTCATTTTATTCCCCTCGCTAAGCTTCCTTCCGCTAAAGAGACGGCACAAATCATCATTGAGAATGTGTTCAGAATTCATGGCCTTGCGTTAGACGCCGTTTCGGACAGAGGCCCGCAATTCACGTCTCAGTTTTGGAGGGAGTTTTGTCGTTTAATTGGGGCTTCCGTCAGTCTCTCTTCCGGTTTTCATCCCCAGTCTAACGGTCAAGCAGAACGGGCCAATCAGACTATTGGTCGCATCTTACGCAGTCTTTCCTTTCGAAACCCTGCGTCTTGGGCAGAACAGCTCCCCTGGGCAGAATACGCTCACAACTCGCTTCCTTCGTCTGCGACCGGGCTATCTCCTTTTCAGAGTAGCCTTGGGTACCAGCCCCCTCTGTTCTCGTCCCAGCTCGCCGAGTCCAGCGTTCCCTCCGCTCAGGCTTTTGTCCAACGTTGTGAGCACACCTGGAAGAGGGTCAGGTCTGCACTTTGCCGTTATAGGGCGCAGACTGTGAGAGCCGCTAATAAGCGTAGGATTAAGAGTCCTAGGTATTGTCGCGGTCAGAGAGTATGGCTCTCCACTCGTAACCTTCCCCTTACGACAGCTTCTCGCAAATTGACCCCGCGGTTCATTGGTCCGTTCCGTATTTCTCAGGTCGTTAATCCTGTCGCAGTGCGACTTCTTCTTCCGCGACATCTTCGTCGTGTCCACCCAGTCTTCCATGTCTCCTGTGTCAAGCCTTTTCTTCGCGCCCCCGTTCATCTCCCCCCCCCCCCGTCCTTGTCGAGGGCGCACCTATCTACAGGGTCCGGAAGATTATGGACATGCGTTCTCGGGGACGTGGTCACCAGTACTTAGTGGATTGGGAGGGTTACGGTCCTGAGGAGAGGAGTTGGGTTCCATCTCGGGACGTGCTGGACCGTTCGTTGATCGATGATTTCCTCCGTTGCCGCCAGGGTTCCTCCTCGAGTGCGCCAGGAGGCGCTCGGTGAGTGGGGGGGTACTGTCATGTATTGTCATATATTGTCATGTCTTGTCCCTGTGCTTTCTCTTCTATTCGTTTCCCCCTGCTGGTCTTATTAGGTTTCTTTCCCTCTCTCTATCCCTCTCTCTCTCTATCGTTCCGTTCCTGCTCCCAGCTGTTCCTCATTCTTCTTACGACCTCGTTTACTCTTTCACACCTGTCCCCTATTTTGCCCTCTGATTAAGTCTCTATTTCTCTCTCTGTTTCTGCTTCTGTCCTTGTCGGATTCTTGTTTGCTGTTTGCTGTGTTCTTGTTCCGTCCAGTCGTGTTTTGCCTTATCTTCAGATGCTGCGTGTGAGCAGGTGTCTCTGTCAGCTACGGCCCGCGTCTACCCGAAGGGACCTGCAGTCTGTTGCCGCTTATCCTGCAATTCCCCTCTACAACTAGAGGATTTCTGTTTTCCCCGTTTGGACATTTCCTGTTAAGGATTGAGGATTAAGTTATTTCTGTTTGGACTTAAATAAACTCAGTTTCTTTTAAGTCGCTTTTGGGTCCTCACTCACCTGCATAACAAGTTTTTCATGTTGTCTGTCGGTCATTTTTTTGTAACGACTTGGTGCTGCCTATCTTAGCCAGGGCGCTCTTGAAAAAGAGATTTTAATCTCAATGAGCCCTTACTGGTTAAATAAAGGTTTTTTAAAAAAGATCAATTTCGTGTCTCATAGTAAAGGGTCGGAATACTTACGTAAATTAGGTGTTTCTGTTTTATATTAGTAATAAATTTGCAAAAATGTATAAAAACCTGTTTTTGCTTTGTTATTATAGGGTATTTTGTGTAGATTGATGAAATAAAAAAATAATTGTATACAGTGCCTTGCGAAAGTATTCGGCCCCCTTGAACTTTGCGACCTTTTGCCACATTTCAGGCTTCAAACATAAAGATATAAAACTGTATTTTTTTGTGAAGAATCAACAACAAGCGGGACACAATCATGAAGTGGAACGACATTTATTGGATATTTCAAACTTTTTTAACAAATCAAAAACTGAAAAATTGGGCGTGCTAAATTATTCAGCCCCTTTACTTTCAGTGCAGCAAACTCTCTCCAGAAGTTCAGTGAGGATCTCTGAATGATCCAATGTTGACCTAAATGACTAATGATGATAAATACAATCCACCTGTGTGTAATCAAGTCTCCGTATAAATGCACCTGCACTGTGATAGTCTCAGAGGTCCGTTAAAAGCGCAGAGAGCATAATGAAGAACACGGAACATACCAGGCAGGTCCGAGATACTGTTGTGAAGAAGTTTAAAGCCGGATTTGGATACAAAAAGATTTCCCAAGCTTTAAACATCCCAAGGAGCACTGTGCAAGCGATAATATTGAAATGGAAGGAGTATCAGACCACTGCAAATCTACCAAGACCTGGCCGTCCCTCTAAACCTTCAGCTCATACAAGGAGAAGACTGATCAGAGATGCAGCCAAGAGGCCCATGATCACTCTGGATGAACTGCAGTTATCTACAGCTGAGGTGGGAGACTCTGTCCATAGGACAACAATCAGTCGTATATTGCACAAATCAGGCCTTTATGGAAGAGTGGCAAGAAGAAAGCCATTCCTTAAAGATATCCATAAAAAGTGTCGTTTAAAGTTTGCCACAAGCCACCTGGGAGACACACCAAACATGTGGAAGAAGGTGCTCTGGTCAGAAGAAACCAAAATTGAACCTTTTGGCAACAATGCAAAACATTATGTTTGGCGTAAAAGCAACACAGCTCATCACCCTGAACACACCATCCCCACTGTCAAACATGGTGGTGGCAGCATCATGGTTTAGGCCTGCTTTTCTTCAGCAGGGACAGGGAAGGTGGTTAAAATTGATGGGAAGATGGATGTAGCCAAATACAGGACCATTCTGGAAGAAAACCTGATGGAGTCTGCAAAAGACCTGAGACTGGGACGGAGATTTGTCTTCCAACAAGACAATGATCCAAAACATAAAGCAAAATCTACAATGGAATGGTTCAAAAATAAACATATCCAGGTGTTAGAATGGCTAAGTCAATGTCCAGACCTGAATCCAATCGAGAATCTGTGGAAAGAACTGAAAACTGCTGTTCACAAATGCTCTCCATCCAACCTCACTGAGCTCGAGCTGTTTTGCAAGGAGGAATGGGAAAAAATTTCAGTCTCTCGATGTGCAAAACTGATAGAGACATACCCCAAGCAACTTACAGCTGTAATCGCAGCAAAAGGTGGCGCTACAAAGTATTAACTTAAGGGGGCTGAATAATTTTGCACGCCCAATTTTTCAGTTTTTGATTTGTTAAAAAAGTTTGAAATATCCAATAAATGTCGTTCTACTTCATGATTGTGCCCCACTTGTTGTTGATTCTTCACAAAAAAATACAGTTTTATATCTTTATGTTTGAAGCCTGAAATGTGGCAAAAGGTCGCAAAGTTCAAGGGGGCCGAATACTTTCGCAAGTAAGTAGGTGAATGCACCAATTTGTAAGTCGCTCTGGATAAGAGCGTCTGCTAAATGACTTAAATATAAATGTAAATGCACTGTACATTTTATAATAAGGCTGTAATGTAACAAAATGTGGAAAAAGGGAAAGGGTCTGAATACTTTCCGAATGCACTGTACAGTACATAAATAAAGGCATTTTTTGAAGAAGAAGGCATCTGTCCTGACTGGCAGCTAGTGGCTACAACACCAAGGTTGCCTTCCAAATGGCACCATATTCCCTACATAGTGCACTACTTTTGATGAGAAAAGTAGTCCACTATATAGGGAATAGGGTGCCATTTTGGATGCATACCAAAAGGCTGGAGGAGGAAGACAGTTTCCCAATTACCAGTTTGGTGTCAATCCTCTTCATGGCCCCGGTAGAGTGTATACAGTGGCGGAATACCTGACCACCGTGACTGACCTAAAATTAAGGAAAGCTTTGACTATGTACAGACTCATTGAGCATTGCTTGCTATTGAGAGAGGCCGCCGTAGGCAGACCTGGCTTTCAAGAGAAGACAGGCTATGTACACACTGCCCACAAAATGAGGTGGAAACTGAGTTGGACTTCCTAACCTCCTGCCAAATGTATGTCCATATTAGAGACACATATTTCCTTCAGATTACACAGACCCACAAAGAATTTAAAAAACAAATCAAATTTAAACTCCCATCTATTGTGTGAAATACCACAGTGTGCCATCACAGCAGAAAGATTTGTGAACTAATGCCACAAGAAAAAGGCAACCAGTGAAGAACAAACACCATTGTAAATACAACCCATATTTGTTTATTTATTTTCCATTTTGTACTTGAACTATTTGCACATTGTTACAACACTGTACAAAGCCATAATATGATTTTTGAAATGTCTCCTATCCTTTGGAACATTTGTGAGTGTAATGTTTACTGTTCATTTTTTTATTTAACTTATTATCTATTTCACTTGCTTTGGCAATGTAAACATATGTTTCCCATGCCAATAAAGCCCTTTGAATTCGAGAGAGAGAAGCATGGGACAGAGACAAGACTAGGGCTTTGACGACACAGATGAAGAGCCCTAGTCAGGAAATTGAAGTTGTCTATAGCTACGTTAAGAAAGAAAAAGCTAACAGGCAACAACAGTCAAGTATAGATCCATATTATCCAACAGTTTGCCTAACGAGCTTGGACAATTCTATGCAGAAAGGGTTAGTGCAATTCTTTTAAAGAATATGTAATGGGCGTTGCCAAAGTGTTTCACAGTGAAAATATCTACAGGCCGGCTAGCAGACAGACATACGCTCACATTCAAACAATTTTGTGGCGATGACAACATCTGACATTCATCATCATAGCTCTGGGCGCTGCAATAGTTTCTGGAACTGAACCCTGACAAGGAATGAAGGACAAATTGGTGTCGGTTACTTATTCCTACATTATATAGTGATAAAACTGTAAGAAACATTCATAGTTTATCTGTCTGTCTACCTATAAACCTAAGCCTATTTACACAGCTTATGAACGCTTTTCCTTAGCGGTGGTCAAAGTAGGAATCAATGTCAAAAAGGTATTCAGGAGACAGTGAGCGTGACATGATCCCAGTGGAGGCTGGTGGGAGGAGCTATAGGAGGACAGGCTCATTGTACTGGCTGGAATAGAATTCATGGAACAGTATCAAACAGATCAATCATATGAAAAACACGTTTGACTCCATTCCATTGATTCTTTTCCAGCCATTACAATGAGCCTGTCCTCCTATAGCTCCTCCCAACAGCCTCCACTGCATGATCCATCCGTAAAACAATCCTAGAAAACTGCAGCACATGGCTAGAAAACAAAAAGGAATCTAGGAATAACCCACAAACTTGTGTCTGGAGACACTATTTGAAATCAATTTTTGATTGAACTTGCCTGTTGCAATGGAACCAATAGAATAGTTACAAAAGTGCAAACACCATCCATCTGGCACTGCATGCAGTGTAAAGTGAAATGTAATAGTATTTGAACCCAGGTCTGCCAGAGACCCAAAGCATAACATCCCATCCAATCCCTGCCTCAAATATTCCTTCAGAGGAGCCACACCTCTGTATTGTTGCAAACCTCATTGGCCAGAGAGACCAGAAGAGGGGAGGGGCCAACTACATTCTGCCAAAACCTTTTTTATTGTTTGGCTCTGTGACATCATCGTCCAGCGTACCCTGCATGGAATTGGGGCTTCCTGAGGATGTGTGTCGGTGTTTCCAATCAGCTCTCTCAACACGACACTGAGTATCTCTGAGACGCTCTTGCGAAGGCTGAAAACGGGATATGTCCCAAATGGCACCCTTTTCCCTAAAGTGCACAACTTTTGACAAGGGACCATAGGTCACACATGGCCAAGTCACACATGGTCATATTTCAACGCCACACTGCCAGCCCAGATCCGCTACAACTCACAGCCCCAGCCCACCCCTCTCTTTGTCTCACTCTTTCTGACAGTCTCTTTGTATGTACAGTACTAGTCAAAAGTTTGGACACAAACTCATTCAAGGGTTTTTCTTTATTTTTACTATTTTCTACATTGTAAAATAGTAAAGACATCAAAACTATGAAATAACACATACGGAATCATGTAGTAGCCAACAAAGTGTTATATTTTATATTTGAGATTCTTTAAAGTAGCCACCCGTTGCCTTGATGATAGCTTTGCACACTCTTGGCATTCTCTTAACCTGCTTCATGAGGTAGTCACCTGGAATGCATTTCAATTAACAGGTGTGCCTTGTTGAAAGTTAATTTGTGGAATTTCTTTCCTTCTTAATGCGTTTCAGCCAAAGAGTTGTGTTGTGACAAGGTAGAGGTGGTATACAGAAGATAGCCCTATTTGGTAAAAGACCATGTCCATATTATGGCAAGAACAGCTCAAATAAGCAAAGCAAAACGACAGTCCATCATTACATTAAGACATGAAGGCCAGTCAATCTGTGATTTATTTCGAATTCAAGGCACACTTAACCACACACTTAACCAGAATGGCTATCACAGCATTTTGCAGCAATATGCCATCCCATTTGTAAACAGAACAATGACCCAACAGACCTTCAGGCTGTGTAAGGGCTATTTGATCAAGGAGAGTGATGGAGAGCTGTATCAGATGACCTGGTCTCCACAATCAACAACCTCAAAACTATTGAGTAAAGGAAAAGCAGCCAACAAGTGCTCAGCATATATGGGAACTCCTTCAAGACTGTTGGAAAAGCATTCCAGGTGAAGCTGGTTGAGAGATAGCTATACACACTCTTGGCAACCGTTAAGGCAAAGGGTGGCTCCTTTGAAGAATCTCAAATATATTTTGATTTGTTCAACACTTTTTGGTTACTACATGATTCCATGTGTTATTTCATAGTTTTGATGTCTTCACAATTATTCTACAACGTAGAAAACAGTTGTTGTTTTTTATCAAGAAAAACCCTTGAATGAGTAGGTGGTTCCAAACTTTTGACTCTCGCTCTCCTGTTCTGTCCAACCCCACTAAGAGTGAGGGGCCCTAGCTGCAAAATGTCAACTGATTGTGTTTCAGTGGTTTTTCAGACTCAGGTCCATCTGGACAGAACACTTCTAAACACCTCGTTTACAGTAGTTTAAGTGGGGCTGTGCTTTGGCAAAGTGGGTGGGGTTATATCCTTCCTGTTTGGCCCTGTCCGGGGGTGTCCTCAGATGGGGCCACAGTGTCTCCTGTCCCCTCCTGTCTCAGCCTCCAGTATTTATGCTGCAGTAGTTTGTGTCGGGGGGCTAGGGTCAGTTTGTTATATCTGGAGTACTTCTCCTGTCCTATTCGGTGTCCTGTGTGAATCTAAGTGTGCGTTCTCTAATTCTCTCCTTCTTTCTTTCTCTCTCTCGGAGGACCTGAGCCCTAGGACCATGCCCCAGGACTACCTGACATGATGACTCCTTGCTGTCCCCAGTCCACCTGGCCATGCTGCTGCTCCAGTTTCAACTGACCTGAGCCCTAGGACCATGCCCCAGGACTACCTGACATGATGACTCCTTGCTGTCCCCAGTCCACCTGGCCATGCTGCTGCTCCAGTTTCAACTAGGACCTGAGCCCTAGGACCGTGCCCCAGGACTACCTGACATGATGACTCCTTGCTGTCCCCGGTCCACCTGATTGTGCTGCTGCTCCAGTTTCAACTGTTCTGCCTTGTTATTATTCGACCATGCTGGTAATTTATGAACATTTGAACATCTTGGCCATGTTCTGTTATAATCTCCACCCGGCACAGCCAGAAGAGGACTGGCCACCCCACATAGCCTGGTTCCTCTCTAGGTTTCTTCCTAGGTTTTGGCCATTCTAGGGAGTTTTAGCAGATTGCTTATGGACAAATGTATGTAGGCTGTTCGCTCCACATATTCTATGTCCCAAATGGCACTCTATTGACTAGGGCTCATAGTGCCATTTGGGATACATCCCTGTTGTTTCCCTCCAAAACTTGACAGTGTGGGAGTTACTGAGGGAGTCATCTGGCTTCAGTATGAAAGGACCTCCGTTGGGTTGGGTTGGGATGGGATGTTACATTCCCCTACACTGGAGTCAGTAACATATTACAGACCACAGACTTGATTCACTTTAGACACACTAGAGTGATCTAATCAAACAGTGTAAAGTGTTTGTAATGCAGTGCGGATTTGTCAATTCAAAGTTATGACTTCAGATGATGAGGAACATTAAAAGAGTATTGCAGTGTGTAAAAAAATCTAGGTCTAAATTAAAAGTTTTGTTGGATATTAGTGTCGCACACGCAATAGGCTTATTTATAACACGTTTTTCAATGGAATCCAGTCCACACCCTGCTCCAGTTTTAAATTTACAGTATAAAAGACGCCTTGGAACGTCTTGGTAAGCCTGTCTGAAACATTAGCAAGTTAATGCCCGTGATATACAGTACAGTTCTCTGCAGTTCATAAAAGGAATATCATCGTTGTTTTGGGTTTTGAACATAGAAATAGAATTATAGAATGTTTACTTGAATGGAGATGTTCCAATGTTCCTTCTACAAATTATATTTCTAGGTGTTTTTTTTTTTTTTACCCCGTCCACTGTTCAGTTTGTCTTCTCATGGTCATTAGTTCTCATCAAGGTTCTTGGGGCTACCTTGAGATGACCGAGGCATGGTTTATCAGACTGAACCACTGTGATCAAAGGATTAACACACCGCAGTACACTAGCACGATGCTAATCAGGTATGGACAGACTTGGCAGGCAGCTGAACACTTCGATGGAGGGGGAAGAAATGTGAAAGAATCAAAAGCTATGGGACAAAAAGTCCAGAACTCCAAATTAGATGACAGATTTTTTACAGATTTTGCCTTATCAGAGAGTATCAGCTGCTATTTTATGAACTAGTCGATAACGTCCTTAAAAAAAAACAGTACAGGTCAACAGACCTAAACGTTGATAAGAATCGTACAGTGCATAAAAGTTTGGAATAAGATATGGTGCATGCATGGCTAACATTATTCAATGTCTGTAAAGAATGGGTCTGTTTTATCGTCTAGTACCAGGAAGTCTCTCTGGCTAACTGACTTACGGCTGTTTGAGCTAAGTGATAGAAGCTGAATTGGTACAGTATGAGTCACATAGCCAGGATACATCCATGCAACGCCTCTAGAGTGCTGTGGCTGTGTTGACCAGCCCTTTCCTTTCCTCTCCTGTAGTACAGCCGGAATTAACGAACCACTTCCCTCTTTACACCCACCCGCCAGGGGCATCCAACTGGCTTTACGTTCTTACACCGACCCTGCCAAAGGAGGGTATGTGTCAAAACACGCACACAAGCACGCTCTCTCATGCACAGGTGCACACACACTCTTTCTCTCTCTATGACTGACACACACACACTTACCACCCCCCCCCCTCCCCACCCACACACACACACACCATAAAATCAAACCCCAGAGCTGAAACTTGTCAAGGAGTTTCAACCTCTCTGTTTACATGTCCAGTGTCGGTTATCCTTTGGAAACTACAGTAGTGGACCAAAACAATGTGTCAATCTAAGAATGCCAGAGTCATAACCTTGAAATAACATTACAACAAATGCTACAGAGGCTGTCGCAGCTAACATAACCTCTCACACGGTGCCCGTCGGTTGAGGATCTGTCCTCTGCCTAGACAATGCAAAGTCCTTTGTAGTCTACTGCTTCATCTTAAAATGCTGTAAAACCAGGGGCTCTAAAGCATTGTGGCCTACTGGTTCTTCTAAATGAATAAACAGCTAAATACTAAACAAACTAATACTGTCTAATAGAAATCCACAGGACTAGACTACAGTACTGTTCTCATGCAGCTTCTTAGCCCTGCAAGGCCACACCTACAATGCGTCCCAAATGGCACCCTATTCCCTATATAGTGCACTACTTTTGATCAGAGCACATAGGCCTCTGGTCAAAAGTAATGCACTATGTAGGTCATTTAGGACTTACACCTAGGCTTAAATGAATCCAATAAGAGTGAGTTCAGACAGAGGAATTACGCTGCTGGCTGAGTTCCGATAACTACACGAATCAACCTAAAACATTGGCCTAGAAAGACTGACTATGGTCATCTTATAACAAGATATGGGCTTGCATCCTAAACGGCAACCTATTCCCATAGGACTCAGGTCAAAAGTAGTGCACTATGTAGGGAATAGTGCACCACTTGGGATGAAACTCGTAAAAATGCAATGTTGCGTGAGAGCACTACAAAACACAGTAATGTCTGCATCATAATGACCTTTGTTTGGATTCCTGAACTTCCAGTTGAACTGGCCAACTGAACCACAGGTCTCTGGTCTCTAGTCTAGACATCTGCCCTCTAGAGGACCCTGAGTGAAAGGTCAAGAAAAAGACAGCTGGCTTTCAACACCCCTCTGACTTCAGAAGCAAACCAGTCTAATATGTTAATACCATCCAGCTGAATGTCTTTCATTTCATAGAGTGTAGGTCTATGTCTGTGTTTAGTATTATTCATGAGACAGTGTAGACATATAGGCCTACACTGTTTTAACTTAGATTTTCTGTCTGGTAACTTCAGTCTAAAACCATATTGACAGGCCGAGCTAGCACTCAGTGAGAGATTCTGATTATTAATACACTATCAGATTGCTAAACTATTTACAGAGGCATGTGTTACTGTTACCCGTCATTATTAGTGTTCTCCAGGAAGGATACCTTCTCTCCACGTCATCCAAGATAAGTGACGCCTGGCAAAACTCTCTTCCTCTTTTCCTTCCTTTCGACACCACTCCTCTCCCTAAAGGTTATGTTGAGTTCTCCTCCTAGGTGACACAAAACAGACCCAGTAAGTGGGAATACGTGGGGGGGGGGGGTTAAGTTTTCATACAGCACCAATTAACAGAATGAGCCATGGGCTAGGCTAACTGAAATGTCAGAATAAAGTGAAACGAGACCAAGCTTGTTGAATTCTTTGTGCAATACTCATCATGACCCTCTCAAGACGCATTGCCTATCACCGTATTGCTATGTTTTTGTTTATTAACGAGAGGATGACAAATACAAACGGACCTTTTGGTGTTCCTACATGCAGATTAACTAACAAGCAGTGTCCGACTACAATGAATGTAATAAATGGAGAAGCCTATTACTAGCCTAGTTAGTTGACCTTGACCATTCATCACACCAGTTGTTGACCTCTTCCTCGTGCCTTATCACCATCGTCATACACTGTTAGAAAAAATATTTTAAAAACTGTTTCAACTAATTATTATTAAGTATATGGTTCCACTGCGTTTTTTTTGGTTTTGTTTACTCAACTTCCTGGTCCATGTGTTACCTGAACCTTCAAAAAAAAAGTTGTCCCAAACTTAGCTCCAACTTGAAAAAAGGTTGGCAAAAATGATTTCAACTTAAAATGATGTGTTTGCTCAACTTGTCTGATATGTCTCATATGTTCATTCGCATTATAAATTATAATTACCCCCCCCAAAAAAAAAGTATGTGGAACTATTTACACACACATAGTGCTTATAACATACAACGTTTTCAACTTAAATATTTGACACACATTGACATTGTGCATGTTCATTTATACGGAAATTATATTTCAACATGTCCTCACCTGGGATTTGAACTAACAACCTCTTGGTTCATGGCATTCCGAGCTTCCTGCTATACCACCATGTCTGTGCCAATTATTAGTTTAATCTGACTATTCTCTAATCATTGGTTTAATTGACTTATTTCAGCAATTTTTGTATTTTTCTCTATAGTTGTCTAATGTTGGTGGGGCATGTTTTAATGTTACTCCCTAATCACTATGATAAATACAATAAATTGAGTGTGCTTTTAACAGAGCTGAGTGCAACGTGTAGCAATACAGGTGAAATCCGTCATGGACACAGACCTGGTGGCATAGCAGGAAGATTGGAATGCCACGAACCAGGGTCGGCTCCAGGTATAAGCGACATAAGGAACTCAATCGGGGTCTCAACTTACTTTTGAGAATTAGAATAGTAGAATAGACAAGGTGCAAGTTAGAAATGTGGTTGTACATCAGCAGGTTCTCTTGTTTTGTCAGCCACTGAACTTGTAGTAATCATGGCCGAATACCGACTGGGCATTCAGGGCCATTGCATCATGGCGAAATGTGTAGAACTGCAGGAAATTTGATTTAAAACGGCCAAAAAAATTCTCAACCTCATGGCAAAATGTGTAGAATAGCAGGAAATTAGCTTTAAACCTACAAGAATTTATATTGGTCCCATGGCAAAATGTGTAGAATCGAATGAAATGTGCCTTAAAATTGCATAATGTTCTATGCCCCATGGCAAAATGTGTATAATTTAAAACATTTTTCTCTCTGCCGTCAAGAGGGGGGCCACCATTTTTTGGGGCCTGCTTGGTTGGGGGGCTGCTTAGGGCCCTTAGCGGTTGTGAGTTTAAATCCCAGGCGAAGACATGTACAGTATATTAACTACTGTATAAATGAACATGCACAATATAATTATGTATGTCAATGTGTGCCAAATATGTATGTTGAAAATAATGCCCAAATAATAATGTCTAGTTGAATGAACATATGAGACCATATGAGTCAAATTTTCTCAAGTTTGAGCTAAATTTGGGCCGTTTATTTTTGTTCAGGTAAAACATCAACCGAAAAGCTGAGTAAACAAAAAAAAAGAATGTGAACCCAGTTTCTTAATAATAATGAGTTGAAACAACGTCCCGCCGATTTCACACTTCAGTACGCTCAGACTGTCTGTCTCCTGTGTCAACACAATGAGTCACATTTCTCACACACACACACACACACACACACACACACACACACACACACACACACACACACACACACACACACACACACACACACACACACACACACACACACACACACACACACACACACACACACACACACACACACACACACACACACACACACACACACACACACACACACAACTGGTAACCTACACTTTTGAGTAGTATGTCTCTAACTAGTCTAATAATAATGTTTTTTTTTATCTAGATGGTTGTATTAATCCATCAGAATTACATTATAATAGAAGTACTTGAAAAGTTATCCAAGTTCGACCAAATGGGGCAAACGTAAGAAGATTGATGATTTGACCTCAGACATGTGATTGAGAAGATGCTGCAGGTGCGACATTGGGACACATCGCAGCCAGCCGCATAAACTTGACAGACCAAAACCGTGCCATTGCTGGGTCATTGACATTCCCACTGCGATGTGTTGTTGATGGTTACAAATGTTTTAAATATAACTGCGCTATGTAGCAAGATTGAAGGCGTTCAAAACTGTAGTTCTAGTCTGTACCTTTACTAAATTGAACATTTGCTTGATAACTGTGATATGCCAATGCAATTTGCAATTTGGATACTGATTGCCACTACGTTTGTCTAACCTTCAGCAAGCTATTGATAGGTGGGCTGGCTACATTGTAAACACGCGAAATGTTGAATAACAACTAGGTTGCTAGCTAGCTAGGTCTGAAGTGCAGTTGCAGGTAACCTTCAGCGAGTCCAGCTAGCACTCTATATTGAAGTAAATAAATATGTAAACAACGGTCACTCCGTTCGTCCATTCCCCTAACTTATGTTCTTGACATCCCATGTTTAACCACATACGGTGAGCTATCTATGGTGAAAAATGCAAGCAATTGCAGCAGATATGAAGATCACCCAGCCAGGCTTTAAGTTGAGGCACCGTTTGCAGATGCGCCTCTCTCTCTCTCTCTCTCTGCCTCTGCTCTGTTTACTTCATACCAGCAGCATTCTTCAACCTCTGCCGAATATGCCTCCAGCGGACACAGCCTTCACTCGATATCCTATTTAATCCGTCGTTTTCTTGCATTAGTCTACATTTCACACATAGGCTACCGCTATCATCACCTTGAAATTACGCACTGTATAGACACTTTACCTGGGAGATGCCTTGGTCGCGTTATCGTCTGGTAGGCTATAGTTCCCTGCGTTCAGTATCTGCGGCCGAATGAGCTCTGTGCTGTACTGTGCTGGGCATTTGCTTAGCATGCCTATTCGGGGCGGCAACTGGAGGGACGCAGGAGCAGCAGCTCTCCTCAACGCGCCCTGGTTAGCGACATAATGAATACAGTATGCTTTTTTTCAGCAGTGGCGCTGCTGGATGATTTTGTACTGAATGGATGGCCCTGAATTTATAGACCTACTGTGCCCCTCATATTTTCTTTTTCCAATTAGTTTGCTACAAAGTGAGATTATGATAGTAGCCTAAACAGTACATTTTTAGTTTAGCCCTTATTTAACCAGGTAAGTCAATATCTAAATCCATCTGCCATGGAGTTAGGTAACAAAAAGTAGGCGCACGCACGCACATTTCTGACCAAATACAGTAGGACTACACCCGCAACCCCGCATCGATGCACACTAAACACACACACGAGAATGTTTTCCTTGCTGAATGTTCACAGGTGGAGAGAGTTGTTCTCTTTTTTTGCACCACTTAAAAGAACAGAGAAACCAAATGACCTCCATAATATTGACACAGATGTTGCATATAACTGAATCCCTGAAAACTGGGGGGGCTGGTATTTTCTGGCTGCCTCAACCTGTGTATTCCCACAACGGAAATCATTCCAGTAATATAACGTCAGTGATTCACCCATTCTAACGTTTCAATATAGGTCTATTTCATAATTGATTTGTAATGGCCACTCTACCTGCTGACCCAACAATATGCTCATGTTTACAGAGGTTGTATACAAAATGGCACTTTATGGGCCCTGGTCAAAAGTAGTTCACTATAGGTAGTAGGGTGCCATTTGGGAAAGAACCAGAGAGTCCAAATTAACTTCAAATGACCTACTTGATGCTTATCTGCTCCCTTTAAAGCTAGTCATTGTTGCAGTGTGTGCCCAATGGCCCATAGTCATCTCCTGCAGGCCATTATATGTAAGCACAGCATTAACGGAAAGTCATAGTGTGTGTGCGTGTGTCTGTGTGTGTGTGTGATGAGGGAACATCCAGTCTCAATGGTCTCTACTGTAGTACCATTCAAAAGTTTGGACACACCTATTCATTCCAGGGTTTTACTTTATTTGTACTATTATTCTACATTGTAGAATACTAGTGAAGACATCAAAACGATGAAATAACACATATGGAATCATGTAGTAACCAAAAAAGTTTTAAACAAATCAAAATATATTTTATATTTGAGATTCTTTAAAGTAGCCACCCGTTGCCTTGATGACAGCTTTGCACACTCTTGGCATTCTCTTAACCAGCTTCATGAGGTAGTCACCTGGAATGCATTTCAATAAACAGGTGTGCCTTGTTAAAAGTTCATTTGTGGAATTCCGTTCCTTCTAAATGCTTTTGAGCCAATCAGTTGTGTTGTAACAAGGTAGGGGATGTATACAGAAGATAGCCCTATTTGGTAAAAGACCAAGTCTATATTATGGAAAGAACAGCTCAAATAAGCAAAGAAAAATGACCATTGCTTTTAGACATGAAGGTCAGTCCGGAACGTTTCTTCAAGTGCAGTCACAAAAACCATCAAGCGCTATGATGAAACTGGCTCTCATGAGGACCGTCACAGGAAAGAAAGACCCAGAGTTACTTCGGCTGCGGAGGATAAGTTCATTAGAGTTACCAGCCTCAGAAATTGCAGCCCAAATAAATGCTTCACAGAGTTCAAATAACAGACACATATCAACATCAACTGTTCAGAAGAGACTGAGTGAATCAGGCCTTCATGGTCAAATTGCTGCAAAGAAACCACACTAAAGGACACCAATAATAAGAAGAGACTTGCTTGGGCCAAGAAACACGAGCAATGGACATTAGACCGGTGGAAATCTGTCCTTTGGTCTGATGAGTTCAAATTTGGATTATCTCTGAAAGTGTGGTTCCTACTGTGAAACATGGAGGAGGAGGTGTGATGGTGTGGGGGTGATTTTCTGGTGACACTGTCAGTTATTTATTTATGATTCAAGGCACACTTAACCAGCATGGCTACCACAGCATTCTGCAGCGATACGCCATCCCATCTGGTTTGAGCTTAGTGGGACAACATGATTCCAAATGTGTTATTTCATAGTTTTGATGTCTTCACTTTTATTCTACAATGTAGAAAAGAGTAAAAAAAAAATAAGGAAAAAACCTTGAATGAGTAGGTGTGTTCCAACTTTTGACTGGTACTGTATGTGTGTTCAATAAAGCCCTTAGAAATAATTACTGTAGGACTATACCACAGCTGTATAGATAAAGCCACCGCTGTACAGATGATCAAACCTTTTGAGTAACATGTAGAGACGATGGACTTCGTAGAGACCTGGCTCTAAATTGGAGGAGAGAAGTTGGAGATGGTCTCCTGAACAGAGGAGAAGAGATGTAGGATATGTAATCTCGTCCACCAGCTGGCTCTAGCAATTGAGCTTGGGGACGAGGTGATATGATATATAAGATTATCAAGTCATAATGTCTTCTTTATTATCGGTTCCAGTACATGCTGTTGCTTATATAATACAAAACAATGTACAGTGTATCAACTATAAGATGATACTATGATAAAACCATGTCACCACACTATCAGTGAACGTCATTGGTTTGCTTTGAACCAATCTGTTACTCTTTGTTTAGTGTTCAGCATGCTATGTTTTTTGTCTCTTTCCATCTGCACTCAACATTCTATCTGCACTCTGTTTCATGTTGTTATAACCTGTTCCTCCAGTGACGTGTGGCGAGGTTGGTGACTGGGTAAGCACTGGCTATTATCAAATCCAGATTTACTCACAAATAAACCGTGATGAAGCCCAAGTTCACCATACAACAGATATGTCCAACAACCAGTGACATACAGTGCCTTCAGAAAGTATTCACACCCTTCGACTTTTTCCACATCTTGTCGTGTAGAGATTGTGTGTCACTTGGCCTAGACACAATACCCAATACAATATCAAAGTGGAATGGTGTTTTCAGAAATTAAAACCAGACATTTCTTGAGTCAATAAGTATTTGTTGTGGCAAGCCTAAATACCTTCAGGAGTGTCACATATACGCTTGGAGTCAGGAAGCAGATGCAGAAGGTGAGTTTAATAAGAAGAAAGGCCGATAAACAAAAACAGGAGAAGTGTACTGAACATGAACAAAACCAATACAGCCTGATGACTAAGGCTACTGAGAGCTAAATAAAGGCAGAGTAATCAAGTTGATGATGAGATCCAGGTGTGCGTAACGATGGGGAGCAGGTGGGTGTAATGATGATGTCAGGACCGGTGGTTAGTAGATGGGTGAGTACCAGAGATGGGGAGCGGGAGTAGGCGTGAGGAGGGGTAAAAACATGCTTAATCATATAATAAGTTGCAATAATAGTGTTTAACGTGATTTTTTTTGTGACTACCTCACCTCTGTACCTCACACATACAATTATCTGTAAGGTCCGTTTTCAGGATAAAAAGAAATGGAATAGAGCTAACCACAAGCATAATTATAGCGGAAAATCTGGTTTCGTCTGCTTTCCAAGTGACACTGGGCGACAAATTCACCTTTCAGCAGGACAATAATCTAAAACACAAGGCTACATATACACTGGAGTTGCTTACCAAGACAACATTGAATGTTCCTGAGTGGCCTAGTTACAGTTTTGACTTAAATTGGTTTGAAAATCTACGGCAAGACTTGACAATGGCTGTCTAGAAATGATTAACAACCAACTTGACAGAGAAAGACTCTCAGCTATAATCACTGCCAAAGGTGATTCTAACCAGGTAGAACCCATTTGAGTTCCGTGTAGAACCCTTTACACAGAGGGTTCTACATGGAACCCAAAATAGTTCTATATGGAACCAAAAAGGGTGCTCTATGGGGACAGCCGAAGAACCCTTTTGGAACTCTTTCTTCTAAGAGTGTTTAGTGAATAGGGTGCCATTTGAGACACAACTCTGATATTTCTCATCTTAGTGGGCTGACTGCTGACCTGACCTGGAGAAAGGTAGGTAGGCAGTGTGACTGCAGGTTTCTGATACACATCCTGGTAGTAGGCATTCAGCTCACATCCAATCTGCCTGAATTATATTTGTGAAGTAAATAGAAAATTGCTGGTATGAATGATCATCTCTTTGGAGATTATTCTCTTTGGTTCCTTTGTCCTCTGACATAAAACAGCTACATTTGAACTGGGTTTTTCGACCAAAGTTTTATCAAAGTTTACAACTAATGACGATAGAAATGTGTCCCAAATGGCATTCTATTCCCTATATAGTGCACACATTTTCACCAGGGCCCTATGGTCAAAAGTAGTGCACGAAATAGGGAATAAGGTGCCATTTGAGTCATATTTAGGGTTTGTCTTCATTTAAGGCTGGGCCTGTGCCAAACACACCAGAACATGAAAAGAGGCTTGCTGCTGTATGAGTTAAAAAATACTATCAGGTAATGGACTATTGGAGGCCAACAGGGTATATTACTGTTAGCTAGTGTGGCCATTGTACAACACAAAGCTTGGTATAGGATAAAGTGGACATTATATTTGACCTGGCGTAGCTCAGTGCCACCTCGCATGCATGTTTATTCTCTCCCTTTGATCTGCCTCGATCAGTTCTGGGCCCATGTTGATTTAGAATCAGGTCCCCCCCTGTCCATAATCTTATTAATTATGATCTCAAAGACAAAACTGATCCTAGATCAGCATTCTAAGAACACCACCCCTGGCTATTGGTCATCAGAAATTGTAAAACATCTTAATTAGCCTAAGCCTTCTGTTTTGATACTCAAAAACATGAAGAAAAAAAATGCAACCCAACGTCAACATTCTAGTATTCGGTTGACATACAGTGCATTTGGAAAGTATTCAGACCCCTTGATTTTTTCCCACATTTTGTTACGTTGCAGCCTTATTTTCAAATGGATTAAATAAAACATTATCCTCATCAATCTACACACAATACTCCATAATGACAAGGCAAAACAGGTTTAGACATTTTTGTAAATGTGTTAAAATAAAAAAACTGAAAGATCACATTTACAGTAGTCAGAAGTTTACATACACCTTAGCCAAATACATTTAAACTCTGTTTTTCACAATTCCTGACAATTAATCCTAGTAAAAATTCCATGTTAGGTCAGTTAGGACCACCACTTTATTTTAAGAATGTGAAATGTCAGAATAATAGTAGAGAGAATGATTTATTTCAGCTTTTATTTCTTTCATCACATTTCCAGTGGGGCAGAAGTTTACATACGCTCAATTAGTATTTGGTAGCATTACTTTTCAATTGTTTAACTTGGGTCAAACATTTCGGGTAACCTTCCACAAGCTTCCCACAATAAGTTGGGTGAATTTTGGCCCATTCCTCCTGACAGAGCTGGTGTAACTGAGTCAGGTTTGTAGGCCTCCTTGCTCGCAAACACTTTTTCAGTTCTACCCACACATTTTTGTATAGGATTGAGGTCAGGGCTTTGTGATGGCCACTCCAATACCTTGACTTTGTTGTCCTTAAGCCATTTTGCCATAACTTTGGAAGTCTGCTTGGGGTCATTGTCCATTTGGAAGACCCATTTGGAAGACCAAGCTTTAACTTCCTGACTAATGTCTTGACATGTTGCTTCAATATATCCACATCATTTTCCTTTCTCATGAAGCCATCTATTTTGTGAAGTGCACCAGTCCCTCCTACAGCAAAGCACCCCCACAACATGATGCTGCCACACCCGTGTTTCACGGTTGGGATGGTGTTCTTTGGCTTGCAAGCCTCCCCCTTTGTCCTCCAAACATGACGATGGTCATTATGGCCAAACAGTTCTATTTTTGTTTCATCAGACCAGAGGGCATTTCTCTAAAAAGTATGATCTTTGTCCCCATGTGCAGTTGCAAACCGTAGTCTGGCTTGTTTATGGCGGTTTTGGAGCAGTGGCTTCTTCTTTGCTGAGCGGCCTGTCAGGTTATGTCGATATAGAACTTGTTTTACTGTGGATATAGATACTTTTGTACCGGTTTCCTTCAGCATCTTCACAAGGTCCTTTGCTGTTGTTCTGGGATTGATTTGCACTTTTCGCACCAAAGTACGTTCATATCTAGGAGACAGAATGCGTCTCCTTCCTGAGCGGTATGACGGCTGCCTGGTCCCATGGTGTTTATACTTGCATTCAATTGTTTGTACAGATGAACGTGGTACCTTCAGGCGTTTGGAAATTGCTCCCAAGGATGAACCAGACTTGTGGAGGTCTACAATTTTATTTCTGAGGTCTAGGCTGATTTCTTTAGATTTTCCCATGATGTCAAGCAAAGAGGCACTGAGTTTGATGGTAGGCCTTGAAATACATCCACAGATACACCTCCAATTGACTCAAATGATGTCAATTAGCCTATCAGAAGTTTCTCAAGCCATGACATAATTTTCTGGAATTTTCCAAGCTGTTTAAAGGCACAGTCAACTTAGTGTATGTAAACTTCTGACCCACTGGAATTGTGATACAGTGAATAATAAGTGAAATAATCTGTTTGTTTATCAATTGTTGGAAAAATGACTTGTGTCATGAACAAAGTAGATGTGCTAACCGACTTGCCAAAACTATAGTTTGTTAACAAGACATTTGTGGAGTGGTTGAAAAACGAGTTTTAATGACTCAAACCTAAGTGTATGTTAACTTCTGACTTCAACTGTACATAAGTATTCAGACTCAGTACTTTGTTGAAGCACCTTAGGTAGCGATTTCATCAAGGATCTCTCTGTACTTTTCTCTGTTCATCTTTGTCTTGACCCTGATTCGTCTCCCAGTCCCTGCTGCTGAAAAACATCCCAACTGCATGATGCTGCCACCACCATGTTTCACCGTGGAGATCGTGCCAGGTTTCCTCCAGACGTGACGCTTCGCATTCAGGCCAATGAGTTTAAACGTATTTTTGCCCTGTCATTATGGAGTATTGTGTGTAGTCGTAACGTAACAAAATGTGGAAAAAGTCAAGGGGTCTGAACATTTTCCAAATGCACTGTATATAGGCTAGGGCTAGGCCAAGTTCTCACTAATAACTGTCAATGCCAATCTTTCCTAGTTGGTAAGAGAATTTAGACATGTTTTGGATCGTACTCATTTTGACCATGAATTTATTGCAAGGGTACAGATTTCTCTTCTTTATGAAAGGAATGCACTAAACTTGGCCGGCCCAGCTATAATAACTAACTGCATGCAAGGCCTCCTCCATGCACCAAAACCGTCCATTTCACTTCAGAGGCCTTACTATACTTATAATTTGGACTGACTATTTCAGGAACCCGAGACTATTCTGTGGCTACTCGATGCCCACAATCTATCACACAGAACCACAAGACGTCCCAAACAAACCCAAACAATCGGCCCATAGTACTAGTCCAGATACAAACTGTGCCTGCATCCCAAATGGCACCCTATTCCCTATGAACCCTGGTCAAAAGTAGTGCACTATATAAGGAATAGCATGTCATTTTGTACAAAGACTGTGTTCTTGGTACATTCCAATGTTCATCATGTTTGATTGCCATTGAAACCAATGTCCAGTGAACCAGCCAGCACCCTTTGAAACCACGCTGCAATTTATTCAAACTCTGAACGCATAACATACAACAATGTACTACTGAGTTATTCTCTCATACATGGGGTTAAAGCAAACAAACAACAAAACTTCTTGAAGATCTGATTTAACATCTCATACGATAGGAATGATCCATTTAGTGGATGATACATGAATGAGAAGAACATTGAACGATGTCATTGCTGTAGTCCCTCACTCCTCTATATCGAATCTATTTAGTTTATTCTTTTCACTATAGCTTGTCAGGATAGCTGAAATGGGGTACAGAGATGGAGTTGTCACTTAATAATCATGTAATTGTTTTTATTTTTCTAGGCAAGTCTGTCTTGTTTAGGGGCAGAATGACAGATTTTTACCTCATCAGCTCAGGGATTCGATCCAGCAACCTTGCGGTTACTGGCCCAACGCTCTAACCACTATGCTACCTGCCTAGTGTAGCCTAGTGGTAAAACACTATTATGGCACACAGAGCCCATGCAACTTATTATGTGACTTTTTAAAGCATATTTGTACTCCTGAACTTATTTAGGCTTGTGTTGAATACTTATTACTCAAGACATTTTTTCAGCTTTTCCTTTTTAAAATTCATTTTGCAAACATTTCTAAAAACATAATTCCACTTTTACATGATGTGGTATTGGACATAGATCAGTGACACAAAATCTAAATGTAATCCATGTTAAATTCAGACTGTAACACAACAAAATGGGGGAAAAAGTAAAGGGGTATGAATACTTCCTGAAGGCACTGGATATAAAGCAATTCCTAAATAGAGCAACACAATCCGTACCTAGCCTAAATAGTAGTACTGTACTGTTTGTATCAGTACTGGAACACACATTCTGCTTATAAATCAATGTGGTACAAACACACAGTTTGTTTCCCACATGGCACCCTTCCCCTATATAGTGCACTAGCTTTGACCAGGGCCCAGTGCACTATATAGCGATTATGGTGCCATTTGGGATGCAACAACACTGTCTGTCACATTGCAAAAGGGCCACAGTTGATGTCTGGTAGTGTACCCCCACTCAACAGCTCTCAGACCTCCTTGCACATAATACCCATAATCAAACTAACTGTACACCAACAAAGCAAATCCTTAAATGACTGGGTTTGACAGAGGTAAGCGCCTCCTGTAACAGATCAAAGATGTGGAGAGAGACAGAAAGAGAGAGAGAAAGAAATAATGGAGAGAACGTGAGGGAGAGACAGAGAGAGAGAGGTCCAGCAGTATGTGGTCCATCTTTGGTCTGATTCTCAAGCCTGCCCTGGGCCCTGCCTGTGTTCAAATGCTATTTGAAAACATTTAAAATACTTAATCTGTGCTTGATTAAGCGTGCCTGATGAAATGAAACCATTAGTTGCAAAACTGCAAATCCCACCCATTTGGCACTGCAGCCAGGCTAAACATACACTTAAAGTATTTGAAATATTTGAAATACTATTTGAACCCAGGTCTGCCTGAACCCTGCATGGTGGTGCAAAGTCACCTAGAGGCATCTGCTCCAGAGATCAGAGGGCTGGTGATGCGCGGAGGCTTTTTGTTTTGGCCCTGCAGCTGTGGGATCTAGTTATTGTTGTAAGGTAAGGGATCTGTGGAGAGAGGGGGAACAGGGGTAACTCTCAACACAGTGAGGCTCAAGTTAATCTCCTCACCTCTGAACTGAGTGCTGCCTGATGATGCAGAGTCACTTTGGATCCACCTCCATGTGAAACAAGCCGCAGAGCTGCAGATTCAAATGAGCTACTGAGATTCTTGGGAAAGGTAACCATCTATAGTGTCTACAGCATCTGAAATGGTTCCCATTCCCTATATATTATGGGCCCTGGCCAAACATATAGGGAATAGGGTGCCATTTGGGACACAGCCTTTGTGTGAAAGTTTCAATAACTTCTTCTCTGAAGTCGATGAGTTGTTAAAGGAAAGACATGAGACAGTGGACTGGTCTTCCTGTGGTGCTCTCTTTGACTGCTGAAGGCTGAACGTCCATGGCTTCACATCAGATTTGACCTCAGGCATGTGATATTTAAGTCTGACTGAAAGTGTTCTTCGCCTAGACAGCATGATTATGTGCATGTGTGTGTCTGTGTGAAGCTTAGCCAGTTCAATATGTCCTGCTCAGGGCTTCCCATGCCAGAGATGACATCAGAGATGACATCAGACAGAGATGACATCAGACAGAGCACATCAGACAGAGAACATCAGACAGAGAACATCAGACAGAGATGACATCAGACAGAGAACATCAGAGCACAGAGAGAGAGAATACAGGCAGGAGAATCACTGTTCTGTGCCCCAAAAATGAATATGAATATGGTGCCATTTGGGTGAGGATCTATGAGGATCTGCCCCACCCAACTGACATTTCTCCATTAATATATATATATATTTTTTTACAATATATTTATTGGCTTTAAAAAAAAAAAATTTAATCATCAGGAAAAAATGTCACAGATAATGCCCCGTTATTCCTTCCACCTACACAGCTTGCTACATGGGAGCACATCGTGCAAAACCCTCCCCTCCGCAACACATGAACACCCCCTCCCTACCATCCACCGGTGTTAGCTTCAATTGTTAACAAAAAAAAAAAAAACAGAATGACCTTCACATCCAATGCTAGAAAATAAATTATTCAACGTAAAAACAAATAATGATAATAATATATTAATGAAGAAAACAATGTGGCAGCTAAGGTGACGACTCTAGAAACTACTGAAAGTCCCCCCAGACATCAGTAAATTCAAAGGGTTTGTTACATAAATTGTATGTTATTTTTTCAGATGGAATATAGGAAGCAGAGGAAGTCTTCTAGCCACATTTACTTGCTTGGCGGAGTGTCAGTCGTCCATATAAAAGCTGTGCACTTATTGGCTGCAATGACTGCCAATTTAATGAATCTGGTTTTGCAACCAATATTATCTGGTAGAACAGAGACATCTCCAAGAACAATAAGGAAAGGGTCTAGTGGAACAGTCATATTAGTGACCTGTGATAAGTCCTGAATAATGTCTTCCCAATAAGTGTGCTCACCTCCGTTTTACACCTTGGGCAACATTTGAAATATTTGAAATTGATCTTATACAGTCTTTCTGGTGTAAAGTAGGCCCTATGTAAAATATTGAATTGCATCAACTTGTTCATTGTGTTACATGAAAGACGCTGAGCATCTGAAAAGAGCTCTCCCCAATTCTCATCCTCAACAATGAGACCAAGGTCATCATGCCACTTCACGCAAGCCTTCAGAGCTGCGTCGTTCCCCAGCAGAGCTTGAAGACTAGAGAACATGTAAGATATAAAACCTTTTGCCCCTTTCCTTTCCTTTCCTTTCCAGGCACAGTTCATCAGTTATAAGTTTCCTCATGGGCTGAATCCTACCTCCCTGCTGAGTGGCAACATAATGTCTAACCTGTAGGTACTTGAATAAATGAGTTTGGTGTAACTGAAAATGAGATGGCAGTTGTTGAAAGGATAGTAGTTCACCTTCTCTATAAATCAAATCAAATCTTATTGGTCACATGCACATGGTTAGCAGATGTTAATTGCGAGTGTAGCGAAATGCTTGTGCTTCTAGTTCTGACAGTGCAGTAATATTTAACAAGTAATCTGACAATTCCACAACTACGTAATACACACAAATCTAAAGGGATGGAATAGGAATATGTACATATAAATATATGGATGAGCAATGACCGAGCGACATTGGGAATATGCAATAAATGGTATAAGAGTACAGTATATACATATAAGATGAGTAATGTAAGATATGTAAACCTTATTAAAGTGGCATTGTTTAAAGTGACAAGTGATCCATTTATTAAAGTGGCCAATGATTTGAGTCTGTATGTAGGCAGCAGCCTCTCTGTGTTAGTGATGACCAAATGTTTTAATTCCTTTGTTGAACCAAGAAAATGTAATAGCATCTCACAGGGGGTTTGGGTGAGATGGGGTTATTATAGAAAGGTGTTTGTTCATATATAGATCTAAGCCCTTCTGTTTTTCTTTACAGACTTCAATCAATGTATTTAAAGTGTTTTTAATGAAAGGGTTGTTTATGAGACCTGGCAAAGCTTTAGGTGGACTAATAGAAGGTATAGATGCCAATGAAACAGGGGACAGACACTCTTCCTCTGTCTCCGAGAGGGTGAACACAGCCTTTAACGTAATGTAATATTTTTAAGCCGGATCAATCAATTAAAGTGGATTAAAATATAGCACAAGCATGCACGATACTACGCTTGTTTTCTACCATCCACAGTGAGTAAAGTGCAGTTGTCTTTTTAAAAACACAAACATCTTCCTTAAAGATTAGAAGAAAAGTCCATGAATCACTTAGTGTGTTTTAATGTCTGACTTTCCTGTTTTCACACCGTCATGCTTCAAGTATCACTCTATGGCAGTGGTTCTTAACCTGGGTTCGATCGAACCCCAGGGGTTCGGTGAGTCAGTCTCAGGGGTTCGGCGGAGGTCAAGACACACATCCGACTCATATGATTCGTGATGACAACCCCACTTGGCCATCATAGGCTGCAGGTGATCACGCTACATCGCTTGGCCTATCTGTGCTGCAGGGAATTTGGTGCGCTCAGTAGTCGACTTGTGACTGTCGTGATGGTACGTCTTGTGATTTCTTTCTTAATATTTGAATCCCTTCATACTTACTATGTCGAGCAAAAAAAGAAAGTGGTCGGACGAATATGTACAATATGGATTCACATGTATAACGGAACGTGATGGGAGTCAGCATGATTTGCAATGCTAAGTTGAGCAATTCTAGTCTAGCACCGGCAAAACTAAGAGAACACTTCCTTAAGCTGCGTGGAGATGGAAAATACAAGAACACAACGCTCGCTGAATTCAAGGTGAAGAGACAGATTCGATGAAAAGGCTACTCTGCCTGTTCTCGGCTTTGTACCCATCAACAAACCGATCCTCACAGCATCGCACAAAGTTGCTTACCTGATCGCAAAACAGGGCAAACCACACACCATTGGTGAAACACTCGTAAAACCAGCTGTGTTGAAGATGGCGAATATCATGCTGGGAAAAGAGGCTGAAGTTAAGTTATCCCAAATTCCTCTTTCGAATGACAAAATCAGCGACAGAATAGAGGACATGAGCAAAGACATCTTGGCTCAAGTAGTTGCAGATCTGATTTCAAGCTCGGCAAAATTCAGCCTTCAACTCGATGAGACCACAGACGTTTCCAATCTAAGCCAGTTTACTGTATTCGTGCGCTATGTGAAAGACAACGTGATAAAGGAAGATTTTTTATTTTGTAAGCCTCTTACAACAACAACTAAGGCAGCTGATGTGAAGAAACTTGTGGATGACTTCTTCAAAGACAACAATCTTTCGTGGGATATGGTTTCTGCAGTTTGTTCGGACGGAGCTCCAGTCATGCTGGGAAGAAAGTCTGGTTTTGGTGCACTAGTCAATGGCGATGCACCACACATCATTGTTACGCATTGTATTCTGCACAGGCATGCGTTGGCAACAAAAACCTTGCCTCCAAAACTGGCAGAAGTATTAAAAATTGTAGTGGGATGCGTGAACTATGTGCGAACTAGTGCTCTGAGGCACCGCATTTTCAGTGACCTGGGTGGTAAGGGAGGCGTTAAAGATATTTTTCGCTGTGTAAAGAAATGGGCTATGAATTCGAGGTACTTCTGTACCATTCTAACGTTTGGTGGTTATCCCAGGGGCAGGTGCTGAGTCGTGATTTTGCCGTGCGTGTGGAATTAGCCCTGTTTTTGCAAGAGCACCAACATTGTCATGCAGATTGTTTCAAAAATTCTGAGTTCATTCTCATTTTAGCATACATGGCTGATATCTTCACAGCTCTCAATCATCTCAATCAAAAGATGCAGGGCGGTGGAGTCAACATCATCGAAGCGGAGGAAAACCTGAAGGCTTTTGTAAAAAAAGCTACCGTTATGGAAACGACGAACAGAGAACAATAACTTCGCAAACTTTCCCCTGCTGGACGACTGTGTAAGTAAGATCGAAGATGTATCTGGAATCGGAGACATTTCTGTACCTTCGGAACTGAAGCAAGCAATTGCCAGGCACTTAGATGAGCTTGCAAAGTCTCTCGACGGTACTTCCCTACAAGAGAGTCATATCCAGCATGGGTGAGACAGCCGTTCACATTTAGTGTTGAGACAACAGATGTCAATGATGAATACCTCGATGAAATCATTGAAATTCAGCAGAGCCATGTTGAACAGCAACTCTTCAGAACAACAATGCTTTCAACGTTTTGGTGTCAACAAATGGTAACGTACCCTGTTATTGCTAAGCAAGCTCTGGAGATTTTCACACCGTTTGTTACAACATATCTTTGCGAGCAATCCTTTTCGAGGATGCTGGACTTAAAAATGAAGAAAAGGAACATACTTTGTTGCGAAAATGGCAAGAGATTGGCATTTGCCAAGGTGAAGCCGCGCATTTCTGTACTGGTCTCTGAAAGGCAACAGCAGAAGTTACATTGATTTGCAGCAAATATTCATTATTATGTTTTTGTTTTTGTGTGAAAATCATGTTTTGATGATTTTGTTCTTTGAACACAGTGACGTTGATGCACGGTTCATTTTGTGCACCAGTAAACTATGTTTTGAATTTGAAAACATCATGTTTTATTTTTCCAATTAAGAAGGGTTCGGTGAATGCGCATATGAAACTGGTGGGGTTCAGTACCTCCAACAAGGTTAAGAACCACTGCTCTATGGTTACAGTACATGAAATAACACACAACCTGTCCCGTAAATATACAGGGGCCATACTAAGAAAGGAACATGGGCCCATTCCCACAATGATCTGACAAACAGGGGAGTCCCATAAACACACACTGCCTGCGATGTACTGCAATGTACAGCAATATGCTGTAACTAACTATCATGTAAGTAATAGCTTTAAGGCAAAGTGCAACCAAAAACATTTAAGTCACATGAGTAAGGTTTATGATACTGTGATGTTAGCGGGTCCACTCCTTAGCTAGCTAACTAACTAACTAGAATAACGAGGCGACGATAGTTTAAGTTGAACCGGTGAACCATGTAACTAGCGTTAGCGCAATGACTGGAAGTCTATGGTAACTGCAAGCATGCTAGTAGCTAACGTAGACTTTGTCATTGTGCTAATGCTAGATAGCATTGGCTCACGAAACAACCTCTAACTTCCTTCATACAGGATGCAGAGACATAAAAATGGTAGATAAAGGACTTTGTTGCCAAAATCCCGAAGTATCCCTTTAATGGTGAATCTAATGAATGTTTCCTATGGGCTCTATAAAACAGTTTGCAGAGTAGGGACTATACATCTCTGGTATTGGAGCAGACTTGATTAGGTGGGGGAGAGAATACAATAGATTCTCTAGAGCATCCTCCACATTTTGACCACAGCTTTCTGGTCTCCCTCCCATTGTTAGCCCATAGACAACCCCCATAAGTTCACTGTTGAGGCGTTCTTCTCTTCACCACAGACCTCCAACAGACCTACACCCCAACTCTGGAACGGTGCTCTTTCCGCAGAGCAAAACAACATCCATGTTTGGAGAGGTTAGATTCCATCAGGATCCGGATAGAGAAAAAATAAAAACCTTTTAAGATGTTTTGGCTTGGCTTCTATGTCCTCTGTCTTTACCAAAGCACATGTATTTATTGCAGCTGAAAAATAAATAACACATTTTCTTCCCCCGAAAAGTGATTTAATGTTCAATTGAGCCTCAAAAGCCTGGTGGGCTTTTGTTTTTCTACTCTCACACAGTACCTCTCCCACTCGCTCCCTCTCTCCCTAACTCATACCTCTCCCTCTATCCGATTCCTGTAGGTCATGGTGTTGTGAAATAAATTGAGGCTTTGTGGTATACTTGACCTGCAGGATAGTGTGGGTGGTGGGAGGGAGACGTTAAAGATATTTTTCATGCTAAATGATTGACCCGGAGTTAAATGACATGCTTCTATGATTTCAGACTCCGATCATACCTGGGGTTAAATAGTATGTATTTTCTTTCAAATACTTCAGCTGCACTTGATTCAGCTTGCCTGGTGTAACTGAACCAATAGAACAGTCCCATACGTGCAACCCCTACCTGATCTGGCACGCCAGACAGGCTCAATCAAATGCGCAAAGTTATTTGTAAGAAAAACAAATACTATTTGAACCCAGGGTTGCTGCTGCCGAGAGTAGAGAGAGAACCAGACTTACACTCCCAGTTTTAAAAAACCCTCCACATCTGGCGAGAGGAGGGAGGACGAGGACTCACTGGCCTGGACTAGCTAGAAGCGGAGGGGAATGGGGCCGACATCTGAACACACAGGGTGTAGAGACGGGATAGGGTGCAGATAGGCTGACGCTATAATTAGTCACCTCGAAGGATTCTGGGAAAAGCAAACGGGGGCCCGCTGTGGATCCTAAGAGGCTGGAGCGCAGAGAGTGACTCCCTCCTTCTACCCTAAGAAACATGGTCAAAGATGGGGAGGACATTCAACTCACAGAGTTAGGAATCCCATGTCTACTATACCTACGCTCTAAACCCATGTGGGTCATTCATTTCAGGGGCTGTCTGTCAGCCACTACAGAATGAACAATGCCCCTAATGACTTCTCAGAGACTGGGGTCTATGTCCCCAAATGCCACCCCAATCCCTATAAAGTGCACTTCTTTTAACCAGAGCTATGGGCCCTGGTCAAAAGTAGTGCACTGTAAAGGAAATAGTATGCCATGTGGGATGCACTCTGTGAGTGATGGAGGGTCTATGGGGGACCCACAGGGCTTCGTCTAGCAACACTTTAAAAGGCATCATTAGTATTATTAGTGGTCAGCTGTAAAATAATGCCTGGCTGGCTTGCACAGCAAATTTGCAATTGGAATTTTAGCATCCACAGTGTTTATATTTTCTTAGTAATTATATGTGAACCAACAAAATAGTGTTAAACTAACACCTTTCAAAGTGTTGCTGAACTAAAACCCAAGAGGGTTGGTTACCTAACAAATTGGTTGATGCAAATTCCAATTTAATAATTGAGACAACCTAGACCATCTAAACTGGCATAACCATCTCAATAACGGGTGAAATACTGTAAATCCAACCACTCACTGATTAGATTAGTTTAGAAAAATGTATGTTATTCATCTTTGTGTAGTATAAGATCAATTAATCAATCAATGTGCATGCAGAAACATGGATATTAAAAGAAACTATTCTATAAAATAACCTGCAACAAAGCATGCTGGGCCCATCCCATGTCTTTTTCACTTAGATTTTATTTTAATATTATTTATTTTTAGTCCCCATTTGGACCAATCTTCTTCAGAGTCCTTAAACATTAAAATACAATTTATAATATAAACACATTTTCACATACCCGAGATGGCATAGCAGTTCAGACGTCTTTTGTCCTCGTCTTGTCGTGTCCTGTATATATATATATTTACAACTTTTTTTCACATACATTTTATTTTTATTTTCCATCAACTCATCTTCAAAACACTCTCCTGCAACCCGCCTCACCAATTTATATTTATAAATAAGTATTATTTACCTCAAATCTGCAATCCTCCAAGAAGCTAGCCAGAAGCTAGCCAGAAACTCCAAGAAGCTAGCCAGAAACTAACCAGAAGCTAGCCAGGAGCTAGCTAGAAGCTAATCAGAAGCTAGTTCAGAAGCTAGTTAGCTTCTTTACTGGCAAATCGTTAGTATTCAGCTAACCACGGTTTGTGGTCATCAACTATCCTTTAGCTCGAAAATCTATCGGCAGTTTTGTACGGCGCAGCGCGGCTCGGAACGGAACATACCGGACCAATTTTTCTCTCCATGTCCTTGGATTTCAACTGCTCTCTGGACATTCATTCCCGGATCTCACAGCTAGCTAGCTGCTATCCGTGTGTCTATCTGCTCTCGTCGATTCCGGAGCAAACATCGATTACTCCGGAGCTAGCCAGCTCCGTCAATCACTCCTGGGCTGCAGTCACCTATCCGGACCCGTTTTACTGCCTACGCGGAGCCCCACCGTGCCTTCACAACTGGACTGCCAACTTTATCTACCCGAAGGAGATCCGGCTGGCTCCTCCGTCGCGACGTTACCTGAATGCCCATCTGCGGCCTGCTAACCGTTAGCTGTCTTACCGGCTGCTCTCAGAATAGACAATCGGACAATTTATTTATTTTTATTATTATTATGTTTCTTCTTGGGCCTCTATAACTATATCTATTGTTTTTATTTTATTTTTGTTGTTGTGTGATTTGGACTAATCCCCTCTACCACACGGAACCCCACTAATCTACTGACGGAACGCAAGAGGTGGCTAACAACAGACCTCCATCCTATGCTAGCTTGCTACCGATGTCCTGGCTAGCTGTCTAAATCGCCGTGACCCCCAAACCAACTACTCCACTCACTGGACTCTTTTGATCACTCGACTAAGGATGCCTCTCCTTAATGTCAATATGTCTTGTCCATTGCTGTTCTGGTTAGTGTTTATTGGCTTATTTCACTGTAGAGCCTCCAGTCCTGCTCACTATACCTTATCCAATTTATTAGTTCCACCACCCACACATGCAATGACATCTCCTGGTTTCAATGATGTTTCTAGAGACAATATCTCTCTCTTCATCACTCAATACCTAGGTTTACCTCCACTGTATTCACATCCTACCATACCTTTGTCTGTACATTATACCTTGATGCTATTTTATCGCCCCCAGAAACCTCCTTTTACTCTCTGTTCCAGACGTTATAGACGACCAATTCTTATTGCTTTTAGCCGTACCCTTATTCTTCTCCTCCTATGTTCCTCTGGCGATGTAGAGGTGAATCCAGGCCCTGCAGTGCCTAGCTCCACTCCTATTCCCCAGGCGCTCTCTTTTGATGACTTCTGTAACTGTAATAGCCTTGGTTTCACGCATGTTAACATTAGAAGCCTCCTCCCTAAGTTTGTTCTATTCACTGCTTTAGCACACTCTGCCAACCCGGATGTTCTAGCTGTGTCTGAATCCTGGCTTAGGAAGACCACCCAAAAATTCTGAAATTTTAATTCCAAATTACAACATTTTCAGACAAGATAGAACTGCCAAAGGGGGCAGTGTTGCAATCTACTGCAAAGATTGCCTGCAGAGTTCTGTCCTACTATCCAGGTCTGTACCCAAACAATTTGAACTTCTACTTTTAAAAATCCACCTCTCTAAAAACAAGTCTCTCACCGTTGCCGCCTGCTATAGACCACCCTCTGCCCCCAGCTGTGCTCTGGACACCATATGTGAACTGATTGCCCCCCATCTATCTTCAGAGCTCGTGCTGCTAGGCGACCTAAACTGGAACATGCTTAACACCCCAGCCATCCTACAATCTAAACTTGATGCCCTCAATCTCACTCAAATTATCAATGAACCTACCAGGTACCCCCCCAAAGCCCATGTGGGTCATTCATTTCAGGGGCTGTCTGTCAGCCACTACAGAATGAACAATGCCCCTAATGACTTCTCAGAGACTGGGGTCTATGTCCCCAAATGCCACCCCAATCCCTATAAAGTGCACTTCTTTTAACCAGAGCTATGGGCCCTGGTCAAAAGTAGTGCACTGTAAAGGAAATAGTATGCCATGTGGGATGCACTCTGTGAGTGATGGAGGGTCTATGGGGGACCCACAGGGCTTCGTCTAGCAACACTTTAAAAGGCATCATTAGTATTATTAGTGGTCAGCTGTAAAATAATGCCTGGCTGGCTTGCACAGCAAATTTGCAATTGGAATTTTAGCATCCACAGTGTTTATATTTTCTTAGTAATTATATGTGAACCAACAAAATAGTGTTAAACTAACACCTTTCAAAGTGTTGCTGAACTAAAACCCAAGAGGGTTGGTTACCTAACAAATTGGTTGATGCAAATTCCAATTTAATAATTGAGACAACCTAGACCATCTAAACTGGCATAACCATCTCAATAACGGGTGAAATACTGTAAATCCAACCACTCACTGATTAGATTAGTTTAGAAAAATGTATGTTATTCATCTTTGTGTAGTATAAGATCAATTAATCAATCAATGTGCATGCAGAAACATGGATATTAAAAGAAACTATTCTATAAAATAACCTGCAACAAAGCATGCTGGGCCCATCCCATGTCTTTTTCACTTAGATTTTATTTTAATATTATTTATTTTTAGTCCCCATTTGGACCAATCTTCTTCAGAGTCCTTAAACATTAAAATACAATTTATAATATAAACACATTTTCACATACCCGAGATGGCATAGCAGTTCAGACTTCTTTTGTCCTCGTCTTGTCGTGTCCTGTATATATATATATTTACAACTTTTTTTCACATACATTTTATTTTTATTTTCCATCAACTCATCTTCAAAACACTCTCCTGCAACCCGCCTCACCAATTTATATTTATAAATAAGTATTATTTACCTCAAATCTGCAATCCTCCAAGAAGCTAGCCAGAAGCTAGCCAGAAACTCAAGAAGCTAGCCAGAAACTAACCAGAAGCTAGCCAGGAGCTAGCTAGAAGCTAATCAGAAGCTAGTTCAGAAGCTAGTTAGCTTCTTTACTGGCAAATCGTTAGTATTCAGCTAACCACGGTTTGTGGTCATCAACTATCCTTTAGCTCGAAAATCTATCGGCAGTTTTGTACGGCGCAGCGCGAATCGGAACGGAACATACCGGACCAATTTTTCTCTCCATGTCCTTGGATTTCAACTGCTCTCTGGACATTCATTCCCGGATCTCACAGCTTTTGCTAGCTGCTATCCGTGTGTCTATCTGCTCTCTGATTCCGGAGCAAACATCGATTACTCCGGAGCTAGCCAGCTCCGTCAATCACTCCTGGGCTGCAGTCACCTATCTGGACCCGTTTTACTGCCTACGCGGAGCCCCACCGTGCCTTCACAACTGGACTGCCAACTTTATCTACCCGAAGGAGATCCGGCTGGCTCCTCCGTCGCGACGTTACCTGAATGCCCATCTGCGGCCTGCTAACCGTTAGCTGTCTTACCGGCTGCTCTCAGAATAGACAATCGGACAATTTATTTATTTTTATTATTATGTTTCTTCTTGGGCCTCTATAACTATATCTATTGTTTTTATTTTATTTTTGTTGTTGTGTGATTTGGACTAATCCCCTCTACCACACGGAACCCCACTAATCTACTGACGGAACGCAAGAGGTGGCTAACAACAGACCTCCATCCTATGCTAGCTTGCTACCGATGTCCTGGCTAGCTGTCTAAATCGCCGTGACCCCCAAACCAACTACTCCACTCACTGGACTCTTTTGATCACTCGACTAAGGATGCCTCTCCTTAATGTCAATATGTCTTGTCCATTGCTGTTCTGGTTAGTGTTTATTGGCTTATTTCACTGTAGAGCCTCCAGTCCTGCTCACTATACCTTATCCAATTTATTAGTTCCACCACCCACACATGCAATGACATCTCCTGGTTTCAATGATGTTTCTAGAGACAATATCTCTTCTTCATCACTCAATACCTAGGTTTACCTCCACTGTATTCACATCCTACCATACCTTTGTCTGTACATTATACCTTGATGCTATTTTATCGCCCCCAGAAACCTCCTTTTACTCTCTGTTCCAGACGTTATAGACGACCAATTCTTATTGCTTTTAGCCGTACCCTTATTCTTCTCCTCCTATGTTCCTCTGGAGATGTAGAGGTGAATCCAGGCCCTGCAGTGCCTAGCTCCACTCCTATTCCCCAGGCGCTCTCTTTTGATGACTTCTGTAACTGTAATAGCCTTGGTTTCACGCATGTTAACATTAGAAGCCTCCTCCCTAAGTTTGTTCTATTCACTGCTTTAGCACACTCTGCCAACCCGGATGTTCTAGCTGTGTCTGAATCCTGGCTTAGGAAGACCACCCAAAAATTCTGAAATTTTAATTCCAAATTACAACATTTTCAGACAAGATAGAACTGCCAAAGGGGGCAGTGTTGCAATCTACTGCAAAGATTGCCTGCAGAGTTCTGTCCTACTATCCAGGTCTGTACCCAAACAATTTGAACTTCTACTTTTAAAAATCCACCTCTCTAAAAACAAGTCTCTCACCGTTGCCGCCTGCTATAGACCACCCTCTGCCCCCAGCTGTGCTCTGGACACCATATGTGAACTGATTGCCCCCCATCTATCTTCAGAGCTCGTGCTGCTAGGCGACCTAAACTGGAACATGCTTAACACCCCAGCCATCCTACAATCTAAACTTGATGCCCTCAATCTCACTCAAATTATCAATGAACCTACCAGGTACCCCCCCCAAAGCCTTAAACACGGGCACCCTCATAGATATCATCCTAACCAACTTCCCCTCTAAATACACCTCTGCTGTCTTCAACCAAGATCTCAGCGATCACTGCCTCATTGCCTGCATCCGTAATGGGTCAGCGGTCAAACGACCTCCACTCATCACTGTAAAACGCTCCCAGAAACACTTCAGCGAGCAGGCCTTTCTAATCGACCTGGCCGGGGTATCCTGGAAGGATATTGATCTCATTCCCTCAGTAGAGGATGCCTGGATATTTTTTTAAATGCCTTCCTAACCATCTTAAATAAACATGCCCCATTCAAGAAATTTAGAACCAGGAACAGATATAGCCCTTGGTTCTCCCCAGACCTGACTGCCCTTAACCAACACAAAAACATCCTATGGCGTTCTGCATTAGCATCGAACAGCCCCCGTGATATGCAGCTGTTCAGGGAAGCTAGAAACCGTTATACACAGGCAGTTAGAAAAGCCAAGGCTAGCTTTTTCAAGCATTAATTTGCTTCCTGCAACACTAACTCAAAAAAGTTCTGGGACACTGTAAAGTCCATGGAGAATAAGAACACCTCCTCCCAGCTGCCCACAAGATAGGAAACACTGTCACCACTGATAAATCCACCATAATTGAGAATTTCAATAAGCATTTTTCTACGGCTGGCCATGCTTTCCACCTGGCTACTCCTACCCCGGTCAACAGCACTGCACCCCCAACAGCAACTCGCCCAAGCCTTCCCCATTTCTCCTCCCAAATCCATTCAGCTGATGTTCTGAAAGAGCTGAAAAATCTGGACCCCTACAAATCAGCCGGGCTAGACAATCTGGACCCTTTCTTTCTAAAATTATCTGCCGAAATTGTTGCCACCCCTATTACTAGCCTGTTCAACCTCTCTTTCGTGTCGTCTGAGATTCCCAAAGATTGGAAAGCAGCTGCGGTCATCCCCCTCTTCAAAGGGGGGGACACTCTTGACCCAAACTGCTACAGACCTATATCTATCCTACCATGCCTTTCTAAGGTCTTCGAAAGCCAAGTCAACAAACAGATTACCGACCATTTCGAATCTCACCATACCTTCTCTGCTATGCAATCTGGTTTCAGAGCTGGTCAAGGGTGCACCTCAGCCACGCTCAAGGTCCTAAACGATATCTTAACCGCCATCGATAAGAAACATTACTGTGCAGCCGTATTCATTGATCTGGCCAAGGCTTTCGACTCTGTCAACCACCACATCCTCATCGGCAGACTCGACAGCCTTGGTTTCTCAAATGATTGCCTTGCCTGGTTCACCAACTACTTCTCTGATAGAGTTCAGTGTGTCAAATCGGAGGGACTGCTGTTCGGACCTCTGGCAGTCTCTATGGGGGTGCCACAGGGTTCAATTCTTGGACCGACTCTCTTCTCTGTATACATCAATGAGGTCGCTCTTGCTGCTGGTGAGTCCCTGATCCACCTCTATGCAGACGACACCATTCTGTATACTTCCGGCCCTTCTTTGGACACTGTGTTAACAACCCTCCAGGCAAGCTTCAATGGCATACAACTCTCCTTCCGTGGCCTCCAATTGCTCTTAAATACAAGTAAAACTAAATGCATGCTCTTCAACCGATCGCTACCTGCACCTACCCACCTGTCCAACATCACTACTTTGGACGGCTCTGACTTAGAATACGTGGACAACTACAAATACTTAGGTGTCTGGTTAGACTGTAAACTCTCCTTCCAGACCCATATCAAACATCTCCAATCCAAAGTTAAATCTAGAATTGGCTTCCTATTTCGCAACAAAGCATCCTTCACTCATGCTGCCAAACATACCCTTGTAAAACTGACCATCCTACCAATCCTCGACTTTGGCGATGTCATTTACAAAATAGCCTCCAATACCCTACTCAACAAATTGGATGCAGTCTATCACAGTGCAATCCGTTTTGTCACCAAAGCCCCATATACTACCCACCATTGCGACCTGTACGCTCTCGTTGGCTGGCCCTCGCTTCATACTCGTCGCCAAACCCACTGGCTCCATGTCATCTACAAGACCCTGCTAGGTAAAGTCCCCCCTTATCTCAGCTCGCTGGTCACCATAGCATCTCCCACCTGTAGCACACGCTCCAGCAGGTATATCTCTCTAGTCACCCCCAAAACCAATTCTTTCTTTGGCCGCCTCTCCTTCCAGTTCTCTGCTGCCAATGACTGGAACGAACTACAAAAATCTCTGAAACTGGAAACACTTATCTCCCTCACTAGCTTTAAGCACCAACTGTCAGAGCATCTTACAGATTACTGCACCTGTACATAGCCCACCTATAATTTAACCCAAACAACTACCTCTTTCCCAACTGTATTTAATTTATTTATTTTGCTCCTTTGCACCCCATTATTTTTATTTCTACTTTGCACATTCTTCCATTGCAAAACTACCATTCCAGTGTTTTACTTGATATATTGTATTTACTTTGCCACCATGGCCTTTTTTTTGCCTTTACCTCCCTTCTCACCTAATTTGCTCACATTGTATATAGACTTGTTTATACTGTATTATTGACTGTATGTTTGTTTTACTCCATGTGTAACTCTGTGTCGTTGTATCTGTCAAACTGCTTTGCTTTATCTTGGCCAGGTCACAATTGTAAATGAGAACTTGTTCTCAACTTGCCTACCTGGTTAAATAATGGTGAAATAAAATAAATAAATAAACATATAACACACTATTACAAACATACATAATATACTAACATAATGAACCAATAAATACTCAATCTAAAATCTACTATAGTCCCACAACATATCTGTGTATTATATTTAAATGGTTTTAAAATAATGTTTAAATTTATATATTGAAAGGTTTCTAGTTTGCTCAGTTAATTTATTCCATTTCTTTATTGCTCTAAATCAAAATGTTCTTTAGCCTATTTCTCTTTTCTGTCTGGATAACGTATAGATGGTGGACAATCTATTCCTAGTATTTACGGAATGTCTGTCTCTTACCAGCTGAATACCGTTGTGAATAGAACTTGGCCGTTTTAAATTATGTATATTATGAAATAAAATAAGCATGTGTTTTTCAATTATCTTGTCGATTGACCAACCAAGAACATTGCGCATGACTGCAACAGAAGAACCATATCTCCACCTTAAAACAATCCTTGCTGCTTTGTTCTGTGCATTCTGCAGCCTCCTAACTTCACTTGATGATGCATTTCCCCAGACCACAGAACAGTAGTTCACCTGACTCTCAATTAATGCTTGTGTTATTTGCTGAATAATTTATCCTGGTAAATATTTAGATATCCTTCTGATTATGCATGCTGTTTTATTTTTTTATTTTTTACATAGATAAGTTATTTGAGACAACCATGATAAGCAGTTGTCTAGCTGCACTCCCAATAGTTTGGTTTCTGCCACTTCTTCAATTTGTACTCCTCCGATACTTAATTGTATTCCATGCTGTTTTGGCCTTTTCCTAGTTTTCTTGGTGTTTAAAACAAGTTTGTTTTGGCAAACCCACTCCCTGATATTCTCCAAATCTCCTTGTAAAGCTTGCTGTGCCTGTTGAACCGATTGTCTTGCTGCATAAATTGTAGTATCATCTGCAAATATAGTAGCTTGAGTTTCAGCTAAGGCATAGCGAAGATCATTGGTATATATTAAATAAAGAAATGGCCCAAGGCAGCTGCCCTGCGGTATTCCACAGTTTAACACGAGGGGAAGAATATGAACCATTGATATAGGTGGTCCGTTTCCTGTCAGTTAGATATGACTGTACCAAATTCAATGCTACCTCCTTAAAAACATAATGCATTAATTTTGTCAAAATTATTTAATGATCCACTAAATCAAATGCTGCACTGATATCTAAAAATAGTACACCCACAAACTTGCCATTATCCACAGTATTGAGCCACTGGTCAGTCATGTCAACCAATGCAGTGGTAGTGGAATGGTTTTTGCGATAAGCATGCCGATTGGCTGTAATCAGATCATTCCTTTCCATGTACTCCCACATTTGCCTACTCACAATACCCTCCAATATTTTACTGAGTGTAGGGAGTAGACGAGTTGGTTGACTATTGGCAGGAGTAATGGGTTCTTTGCAGTCTTTCGGAATAGGACACAGTTTCGCATGATTCCATACATTTGCAAACATCCCCTTTTCAAGTGACCAATTAAATATGTATCTCGGTGGAACTGCAATCTGGGGAGCAGCACAGCGAAGCAAGAGATTGTCCATAAGACCATAACCTGTAGATTTACCATCAGGTAATGACTTCACTAGATTTAACACCTCCTCCACTGACACCGTTTGCAGACTAAGAGCAGATCTTGTTGCTCATAATATGATCATCAATCCATTGGACAATAGCTTGTTTGGAAGAATGTATGTTCACATTGTTGCTCAGAAATGTAATTTTCTTTGTAAAAAAAATCTACAAAATGATTGGCAATAACAACTGGTGTTGTTAATATTCTCCCGTCAACCTCCACACTAGATGGGCATGATGAGATAGATGTACTAAGTAAGCCCTTAACTGTGTTCCATACCTTTTTAGAATCATTTTTACAATCAATAAACGCATTGTTGTAAAATACCTTTTTTCTTTCGATTAAATTTGACTGCATAATTACGTAATGTTCTATAATTATGTTAATCAATTTCTAATTTTGATTTGGCTGCTAAGACTTTTGACATATTTCTTTGAGAAAAAGCTTCACCCAGTTCATCATCAATTCATGGAGATGGACGGGCACCAACTGTACTCTTTCTTACTGGGGCATGATGGTCCATTAGCTCAGTGGGCAAATCAATAAAACATTCTGTAGTGTGATTTAAATAATCCTCTAGATAAATCAGCTCCCAGGGTACAGCAGCTAAATCATTTAGAAATAGCTCATGATTAAATGTTTTAAAATGTATTTTTGACCACAAAATTTGGAGATTTTTTTATTTAATTTTTGGAACCTTTGTGTTCATGGTTATGGTCACAATATGATGGTCTTTTCCAGCCCACTGGCATTGATCTGGCTTTTAAGCATTGCAATGGTATATTACAGAAAATCAGATCAATGCATGTGTCTGAACGATGACCCAACTTAGTCGGTGATCTAGTAGTATCATTAACCATTTGTTTCAAACCACAGTTCTTGGCATATCTCATCAATTTTGTTCTATTCTAATTATTGTGATCCTTCCAATTTATATAAAAATCAATTAGAGAGTTAACGGAAAATGAACTCAACACTGTCGAGTAACACCACCACCACCTGGTTAACACATTTATTCACAGCTGGTGGTATCAATTTCAATCCCACTGGTGTTAACCCCACAATAATTAACACTTACATCTAACACTCACAACACTTTTTACTTCAACACCGAGATTTTAACACCCCAAAAGCGTCGTCAACCGTAAATTCAAGATCTTGTAGAATTTCACCTCAGTTTAGAGGTTTGCCTAAAAGGTTTACATGTTTATTTCTCTCTTTATATTGTCCATTGAGTCGATGTCTTACATAACGGTGTTGTTGAGTATAATATTACTGGTTTCATTCAGCATTATGTTAGTGAGCCACAATCAATAAACGGTCCTCTTCTGTCCCCTCAGTTGGGTGTCAGCATTACCAACCATCACAAGAGTATTGACTGGGTGTCAGCATTACCAACCATCACAAGAGTATTGACTGGGTGTCAGCATTACCAACCATCACAAGAGTATTGACTGGGTGTCAGCATTACCAACCATCACAATAGTATTGACTGGGTGTCAGCATTACCAACCATCACAAGAGTATTGACTGGGTGTCAGCATTACCAACCATCACAAGAGTATTGACTGGGTGTCAGCATTACCAACCATCACAAGAGTATTGACTGGGTGTCAGCATTACCAACCATCACAATAGTATTGCCTGGGTGTCAGCATTACCAACCATCACAATAGTATTGACTGGGTGTCAGCATTACCAACCATCACAAGAGTATTGACTGGGTGTCAGCATTACCAACCATCACAATAGTATTGACTGGGTGTCAGCATTACCAACCATCACAATAGTATTGACTGGGTGTCAGCATTACCAACCATCACATTAGTATTGCCTGGGTGTCAGCATTACCAACCATCACAATAGTATTGCCTGGGTGTCAGCGTTACCAACCATCACATTAGTATTGCCTGGGTGTCAGCTTTACCAACCATCACATTAGTATTGCCTGGGTGTCAGCATTACCAACCATCACAATAGTATTGACTGGGTGTCAGCATTACCAACCATCACATTAGTATTGCCTGGGTGTCAGCGATACCAACCATCACAATAGTATTGCCTGGGTGTCAGCGTTACCAACCATCACAATAGTATTGCCTGGGTGTCAGCGTTACCAACCATCACAATAGTATTGCATTGGTGTCAGCATTACCAACCATCACAATAGTATTGCCTGGGTGTCAGTGTTACCAACCATCACAATAGTATTGCATTGGTGTCAGCATTACCAACCATCACAATAGTATTGCCTGGGTGTCAGCGTTACCAACCATCACAATAGTATTGCCTGGGTGTCAGCGTTACCAACCATCACAATAGTATTGCCTGGGTGTCAGCATTACCAACCATCACAATAGTATTGCCTGGGTGTCAGCGTTACCAACCATCACAATAGTATTGCCTGGGTGTCAGCGTTACCAACCATCACAATAGTATTGCCTGGGTGTCAGCATTACCAACCATCACAATAGTATTGCCTGGGTGTCAGCGTTACCAACCATCACAATAGTATTGCCTGGGTGTCAGCGTTACCAACCATCACAATAGTATTGCCTGGGTGTCAGCGTTACCAACCATCACAATAGTATTGCCTGGGTGTCAGCGTTACCAACCATCACAATAGTATTGCCTGGGTGTCAGCATTACCAACCATCACAATAGTATTGACTGGTTTGTGTTGTGTTGTGTCGTGTTGCCCTTGTCCCCTCCCCACACACAAACACACTCCGCCAAGGGGGGAGGCTGTGCCTGGTACCAGCTAGGACAGACCAGGGGTGACCTCACTCCACTCCACTCACGGCACAAACACCATATTACACAACACTCCCTCTTTTTCCCTCTTACTGCTCTTCTGTTTCCCCATCTTCATCTTCCTCCAATCTCTTACTTTCTATTTATTTGTAAATGTTAGACCCATGTGGATACCTAAGTGCCTTCATGCTTATTCAACCACATACATAATCATTTAGTAACACTAATAGCTACCGTAGTTAATAGCTGAACTGTTATGTCAAACGAGCTTTCCTCAGATGTTGAGTGATTGAAGTGGCACATGGCTTCCGTCCTGTGTAGGAAACATTTAAAGCGCTGCATGGCTTTATGAGGCTATGAGCGCGCACGCACACACACGCACACACACACCTCTGGCTCCTGAGCGAGTTTTGGTTTGAAATAACCTGTGATCAAAAGCCAGCGTTCCTCGGCCCTGCCACCTCCCTCTTCCTTTGTAAACAAAGCCAATCTGCTGTCCAGCTGAGCCAAGGGAATACAGGAGAGGAATGTGACGAGAGAGAGAGAGAGAGAGAGAGAGAACTTTTTTGAGTGTAATGTTTACTGTTTTTTATTGTTCATTTCACTTTTGTTTATATATTTCACTCGCTTTGGTAATATAAACATACACTACCAGTCAAAATTTTTAGAACACCTACAAGGGTTTTTGTTTATTTTTATTATTTTCTACATTGTAGAATAATTGTGAAGGACATTTAAACTATGAAATAACACATATGGAATCATGTAGTAACCAAAACAAAGTGTCAAAATATATTTATATATTAAACAAATCAAAATATATGTTATATTTGAGATTCTTCAATAAGCCACCCTTTGCTCTGATGAGAGCTTAGCACACTTTTGGCATTCTCTCAACCAGCTTCATGAGGTAGTCACCTGGAATTCATTTCAATTAACAGCTGTGCCTTGTTGAAAGTTCATTTGTGGAATTTCTTTCCTTCTTAATGCATTTGAGCCAATCAGTTGTGTTGTGACAAGGTAGGGGTGGTATACAGAAGATAGCCCAATTTGGTAAAAGACCAAGTCCACATTATGACAAGAACAGCTCAAATAAGCAAAGAGAAACAACAGTCCATCATTACTTTAAGACAAGGTGGTCAGTCAATCATTACTTTAAGGCAAGAAGGTCAGTCAATCTGGAAAATTAAGAACTTTGACACAGTCTGTGATTTATTTCAAATTCAAGGCACACTTACCCAGCATGGCTATCACAGCTATAACGGCACGAGGCCAGACCCAGATGCAGATGGTTTGAGTCTTTGATATTTATTATATTCCAAAAGGGTAGGCAAGAGAATAGTCTTGGACAGGCAAAAGGTCAAAACCAGTTCAGAGTTCAGGAGGTACAGTGTGGCAGGCAAACTCGAGGTCAGGGCAGGCAGACTGGTCAGGCAGGCGCATACAGAGTCCAGAAACAGGCAAGGGTCAAAACCGGGAGGACTAGAAAAAGAGAATAGAAAAAACAGGAGGACGGGAAAAACACACTGGTTGACTTGAACAGACAAGACAAACTGGCATAGAGACAGGAAACACTGGGATAAATACACCGGGGAAAATAATCGACACCTGGATGGGGTGGAGACAATTACAAGGACGGGTGGAACAGATCAGGGCGTGACAACAGCATTCTGCAGCGATATGCCATCCCATCTGGTTTGGGCTTATTGGGACGATCATTTGTATTTCAACAGAACAATGACCTAACGCACCTCCGGGCTGTGTAAAGGCTATTTTACCAAGAAGGAGAGTGATGGTGTGCTGCATCAGATGACCTGGCCTCCACAATCCCAAACCATCTCAATTTGGTTTAGGTCTGGAGATGAGTTGGACTGCAGGGTGAAGGAAAAGCAGCCAACAAGTGCTCAGCATGTGTGGGAACTCCTTCAAGACTGTTGGAAAAACATTCCAGGTGAAGCTGGTTGAGAGAATGCCAAGCGTGTGCAAAGCTGTCATCAAGGCAAAGCATGGCTATTTGAGGAATCTCAAATATAACATATATTTTGATTTGTTTAACACTTTTTTGGTTACAACATGATTCCATGTGTGTTATTTCATAGTTTTGATGTCTTCACTGTTATTCTACGATGTATAAAATTGTAAAAAAAAAAATAAAAAAAACATTGAATGAAAAGGTGTTCTAATACATTTGACCGGTAGTGTGTTTCCCATGCCAGTAAAGCCCTTTGAATTGAATGGAGAGAGAATGGAGAGAGAGAGAGACAGGACATCCACACCATGCACACTGACCAGCCAGGGAGAAAGCATGGCTAAATGTCCCTTTCATCATCATAAACAGATGGCATCATCACCACGTTCCACCATGTATCTCTCCATCAGCAAATGAAAGAAAGCAGACTACATAACGCAATGAAAGATCACAAACACACCGTTAAATCTCACTGGACTGTCTGGTGCATTTGCTGTAGCAGTGTAATACAATACTTTGCTTAGTTAGGTTCAGCGCCCAGCTATCCACATTAACCAGGAGCAAGACAACACACAACCACACTGTAGGGGGTTTCCCACCCAGATGCCACTTCAGTCTGCTTTTTGAAAACTGATTACTGTATCATAAAACCTGAGCAAAGCAAAACCCCCAACGTAGTGCCTAGCCTTCCTTTATAGGCCCCCCACTTACTAAGGACTACAGGTTTTTAGATCTGGTGGTTCACTTACGTCTGCGGAAAACAGTGTAAAAGGCCTTTGTAAACTTTGAAACTTAAACCAGCACAGTGTTTGGAAAGTAAGGTCAAATATGGAAAAATGTCATTGTTTTTCAGTTCAACTCACTTCTTTGTAAGTCTCTGGTACTCTAGGAGTAATGTTGGGTTGTATAGGACTGTCTGATACAGTAATTGCTATTCCTGGAAGAACACACCTCCTCCACAACATTACTCATGTAAATATGACCCGGTGAGACGAGAGAGAGATCATGCAAAGTACTTCTGAGCCCCCAGCCTGCCGTTGAACCTGTAACCCTGTCTGTGTCCCAAATGGCACCCTATCCACTAGGGCAAGGGTATTCAACACTTTACCATACGAGGTCCACCTGTTGTGGAACTGGCTTCAAGGTCCAGAGTTGAGTTTGAAGGCCCTAGATAGAGCACTATATGTAGGGAATAGTGTGACATTTGGGGAACATCATTGTGATGATGACAAAAGGATACACAGCAAATTGGCCAGTGTTGATTTTTCAGTGTTACATTTCTAGCGCTGATTCAGGACTAAAACTCTGTTACAGTGAAATTAATACTCAGTGCTGTAAAATAACTCCAGTGTTAGTGTTAATAAAACAGTCCCATCAAAACCACACCCTTCATTATCATATTTCCCAGCATTCTATGCAGGTTGTTATTTTTTGTGGGCGATTGTTAAAAACAATCTGTGCTTTTTGCATGTACATTGATTCATTAATCTTATGCTACACAAAGATAAATAACATAAATTAATCCAATCAATTAGTTAGATTTAGTACACCTGTTACTGAAACGGTTGTTCCGGTTGAAATTATTTAGGTGGTCTCCAAAACCAGGGTTCCTAATCCTGGAAGTCATGTGAATGCAGGTTTACGGGTGGATACAAAGTTAAACTGTATTTTAACTCTGGCTGGATTCCTAAACTGGAATTACACATCACTTTGCCAGCCAGCATAATGCGATTTGCAGGCCTGATGTGACCTGTAATTTGTAAACCAGGATTTTCCTAACACCACTGTATAAGGGCCAAACTAGGCCAACAAAGCAAGACAGAATACTATATTTAATGTACTGTCAAAGTTACATTTGTATTACATTTTTATTTTGGAAAAGTTTTGTTACATTTCCTTATAAACCAGCTCATTTATATTTGTACAACATTTATAAACATAAAAATAGCATTTGAGTACACACTGTAATTGGTTAACATTCACCTAGATAATAATTTGGTGAAGACAGACCTATAAAAAGAAAGAATTCAACAACTGTCACTAACAAATACTGTCATGGGTGGTGACTCTACAATTCACTCAAAAAGAACAGCCACCATTGGAAATATTAAAATGAGGCTTTACACAATGTTAAAACAACATCCAAAATCACTTAATATAACAGCGTTTTTGCACAACACTAATAGCAGTTACCTCTAGACTAACACTAGTGTTGAATAGAAATAGCACTGAGTGTAAATTACCTCAGTGTTCAATTTGACTAACAATGGCAAGTGTAATGCAGTGTTCATTTCACACTACAAAGCATCACATTAACACTCAAAATATAACATTTGAATCAGAGTAATGTTTACACTGTAGAGAGGAACCATATGTTATCTGAGATAGTGTTAAAATGAACTATTTATGTGTTGATTTCATTTACTGTGTAGGTTTCTGTTCCACTCTCCACCAGACTCCCCCCCCCTCCCTCCCCCTAAGAACCTACTGAAACAAGCAATCCAGCCTTCCATAACAAACAAACAAACAATGTTGTGCTCCTTATTTGGGTGGAAAATCAGATCAGGTTGTGATTTGGGGCTCTGATAAATTGGAAATGAGTCTGTTGTACTGCAGGAATTACAATAATGCATTTCTGGAGGGACAAACAGCCCTGGTGTCTGACACACTTCATGCGTTCACTCACTGCTGAAATAGTTCGCAAACTAACAGTTTGTGTGTCATGGCCCCATATTCCCTATGATGCACTACTTTTGACCAGAGCCCTATGGGAGGTAGTAATGCACTGTATAGGGGAAAGGGTGCCATTTGGGATGTATACACTGTTAGTCTGCAAAAATATTTCTGCAACATTTCAGGGCCAGCATGCAGTTAAAGTAAGAAAGTGGTTTATCACACGGCCTGTTTGCCTAAAATAGTCTGTAGTGTCACACACACCTCTTTATCTTTCCATCTCTCTCTCTGGCGGTTAAGACCAGTAACCGAAAGGTCCCTGGTTCGTATACCTGAGCTGACAAGGTGAAAAATCTGTCAATGTGCCCTTGAGCAAGGCACTTAAACCCTCATTTTCTCCAGGGGCGCAGTACTACTATAGCTGACCCTGTGAAACAACACATTTCAATACACCTATCAGGTATGACAATAAAACATATTTTTCGCTCTCTCTCACACGGCGGTCACTCGCATCGCTCGGAGACTCTCCAGGCCTCGTGGGGGGGGGGGGGTCGAACATGGTCACTCGTTTGTGTGCTTGAGCAATGACACACATTACATTAATCTGAGCTTTACGAACCAACAAAATAAGGAAACAGATCGTTTTTAAATGAGAAAACATGGTGGGTGTCTTTGCATAAGACGAGTTTGACATGGAAATGAAAAGGTTTTTAGGTCTTATTTAGTCTGCAGACGATTAGGGAAATAAACGGAGCGCTGCAGCTCAGGTCTCAAATCAAGCTCATTGGCAGCAAACTGGACCTCAAACCCAAACCACTCATCATAGATTGAAAATACCATGATTATGCGCACGTGATTATATGTATGCTGCTATATGCAGAGTACCCCGGCATTAAAGTGTACCATTAAAATGTGTGATTACGTAGGTATGTGAACCTAGATATGCATACGTGTGCACATAGCCACGCACACACACACCCCCCACTCGGACTCTACAGATTGCTCACACATGCTTCCAGTCCTGGCCCTCTGCCACCCGTCTCTCTCCCCAGCACAGGAAACCCCAGCAGGCAGGCAAAGGGCAGGGCGGGAGACGAGACAAGAGAACCAGATAACCAAAGCGCTTTCCTTTATAGTGTCCTACTGTTAACCCGGGCCCATAGCATCCCACACATACATGTTCTCTCTCTTCTGCACCCCCAGTAATATCTGATGATTCTTTTCATTGTAGTATGGAGAAGTGATAGTTGAGTGTCAGGGAACACTTTACTTGACACCCAGTGTCCTAACACTTTATGACACGATAATGTCATAACAGCTGACATAGCGTGTCATAACACTCATGACCCACATAGTTACACCACGACTGTAAATAACTCATTACAACAAAAGATTGAAGAAAAAAACGAATTTGAATAAAATGCGGGTTTGGACACTTATGTAGGTGTCATAACCAGCCATTACATAGCGATACAAGTCACAGCTGGTCTAAATATGTGTCGTGACAGTGTTATGACCATACGACAGGTTATAACCATGTCATGGCGTGTAAAACGTTACTTGACCGTCTACCAGCAGTGCAGAAAGCAGTGCATAGAGAATAGGGTACCATTCGACAGGTTATAACCATGTCATAGCGTGTAAAACGTTACTTGACCGTCTACCGGCAGTGCAGAAAGCAGTGCATAGAGAATAGGGTACCATTCGGGATACCGCCGTGGTCAAAATGCTGTGAGATGGACAACAAACCAGCTGCTTCCTCCTCCACTGTGTTATAGTTCTCACTCACTTCTCCAATCTTCCTTCTACTTTGAGCTTTTACAATTTTTAATCTTACTTTTAGAGGTGTAGGTGTCTCTGAAGAGCTAGACACTTCTTCCGCTTCAGGTCTCTCTCTCTCCCCCATGTTTTGATTTGCTAGTGAGAGCGAGCGAGCGAGAGAGAGAGAGTGTGAACGGGCCAGACGTTGGAGAGAGGTGATTTTCATGTAATCAAAATGGGTGTGTATTCCCGTTCACATTCTGCTGCCAAATACAGAGTCTACTCATACATTGACATTCAGACAGCCGCCAATACAGTAATGTAATAACGGGTGTCTGCTTGCCAATAGCTAGTGTATTTGCAGTTCACAATCAAAACTATTTGAAAAGTAGATCAAATGTACTGGCCATTGCTTCCCATCTATCGCATCCAATATGTGTCAATCGTTGGTTAATATAGCTTACACATCTCGCTACTTACTTGACTTTTACATTCATTAAGAATGATGTCATTAACGAAAAGAAGAAAAAAATGTCTTGCCATTAAAGATATTAATTTGTGCTTTGAAATCTCATCCCAGAGGGTTCAGGTTCTGAACACAGAGAAACCGAAGAGAGAAAAGCCTCTGTTCTATCCACCGTCTCGTCTCTGAACTCATTTGAAATGGAAAGATGGAAATCTGTCTCAAAGATCAGTGTGGTTATTTATCTGAGAGAAAATGGAAATTCTCTGCTTGCATCCCAAATGGCACCCTTTACCCTATATAGTGCACTTTTTTCAACCCATGTGCCCTGGTCAAAAGTAGTGCACCTATTGGAAATAAAGGTGCCATTTGGGACGAAAGCCTCTATTACCCCAGTGTAAATAGTAGGGTTTACCGTACCGGCCGTGTTCCTCCAGTATCCAAAATATCAAAGTGTTTTTTTTGTAGTTACTATTTCAAGTTGCAGGGACTCTTTCCACACTCCTCTCCTCCACACAAGTTCTCCTCTACAACTTCAAAGGCAGCAGTATTCTTTTTTTAACCCTGCCTTTCTTCTCTCTTAAACAAAAGGAGAGCAGAAAGAAATCAAACCATGGACAAGAAGACAGAGTATGCATCCGAAATGGCACCCTATTCCCTGTATAATGTACTACTGGGCACTGGTCAAAAGTAGTGCACTATGGAGTGAATAGGGTGCCATTAACGAAGCCAGAGTACAAGAGCAGCAGGCCATGTGGTGGAACACTGAGCTAACTGGTCTAACATACTGTATCTGGCAGAAGCATCACAAGGGTTGCATCTGAATGGCATCCTATTCATTATACAGTGCACTACTTTTGACCAGGACCCACATAGGGTTCAGGTCAATAGTAGTGCATTATGTAGGGAATAGGGTGTCATTTAGGCCTCATCAATATGATCCTGTGATATATAATACAGTAAGCAGGTTCACAGACAGGAGGACAGACAGAAGAAGGAAAGATCACTGATGGGTAGAAGAATGGCATTGTGGGATTGAATAGAATAGGAGGAAATGTCAGACCATAGAGAATGATAGAGGACTCTTCTTTGCATCTGTCCTATTTTGGTATCTGAGTGCACGGGCAGCGCCGATGAGGCCATATCCATTTTGAAGTAGTCCATTTTCTTCTTCTCTATGAGTTGGTAAACAAACTGAAAGGGTGCATACTGCCACCTGGAGTGTGTTGTTTGAACAGATATAAAGATAAGGTTGGCAATTTACTGCCACCTGCAGTTATGGAATGTTTGCTCATTGGATGAAACTTCCCTAAGACCTGGATGGAATTATGTGATCTTTCCTTCACCCAAGTATTTAACTGGGTGAAGTCCCACCCAGTTAAATACCATTAAACTTAATTAATAGCCTGGGCATTTTTGGGGGGGCTTCAATCACAGAACACAACCAGCGCTTATTAGATACAGGCATCTATTTGAGCCAGGTGCCTGTTTCATTAATGTAGACAGCTTCCACCCACCTCTCAGTCTTGTCCTATTCTGATCCACCTCAAATGTTGAATTTCAACTTTTTGATTTAGCCATTCTCTAACTTGTTTTGGATCAATTCCAAAATGCCTGGCTGCTATCTCGCCCAAATCTTGCTCAGCGAATTTGATCAATGCTAGCTTGAATATGATGTTGTGTTTTCTTGTTGGTGGCGCCATGGAGAGCAACGATGACAGAATTGTAATTTAAAAAAAAACATGAGCTGTGTAAACAATTAATTTATACCCAACATTCACAGGTGTTTATTTGCTATTAAAAAGGGACAGGCGGCTATATAAGACGTAGAATTTAATTTAAGTTTTTGGGTACTTCAAAATGGTGAAAGTCCTCAATGGTACTGCCCATGCTAAGATGGGCTTTAAAGATGGGGTGAGGTGGATTGAGAAGGTGGAGAAGCACATGTGCTCCGTCCCGTAATCGCAGCAGCACCACACTTCTCTCCCCCCTCGTTTTCCTCCACTCGCTCCTTCCCTGTCAGAGCTCTGGCACAAAATTCCACATATGCCTTTAATTTGGAAAGAAGGAGCCCAAGAGTGAAGTTATCTTACCGCTCTGGAATTTTCCACCCCTCACCTTCCTCAACGGTTAACCCAGATGTAATTAGAGCGAAGGGGGGGGGTAGACAGGGTGGGGTTATTGGAAGAGGGGTGCCTAACTAACGAATGTGTGCAAAATAAACAGAGTCTGTCTCAAAATATGTCCCATTCGTTTGGCTGTCACTCCCTCTACTTGTTCACAGCTGTCTAAATGTAAGGGTGTAAATGAGAATGAGAGGATGGGGGGGATACCATTGTGGCGGAGAGGTGATGACTGGATAAAATGTACAGCTGGTTACTGTAAGCAGAATTCCAGATCCTCCCCCTCGGTATATAAACGGTATACAACTCATTAGAAACGCAAGACAAGAGGCAGAGCAATGCAGAAGAGGTAGTTAGCCCAAAGGTGGTGGATGGCGATATTGAGTCATTTCATTTTACCGGCCAAACGCATTGCATGCAGCCGACAATACATTCACATCCCTCGTGGCCCGGTTCGTACCTAAAATAATTCTCCATTCAGGCTGCAAAGGCTTCAATTTCCTCAACTTTATTTAATGGTGAGAAGGTCAGAAAACAATGTATTGGGGAAAATATGCATACTTTCTTTATCAAACACCATTTACCGTCACAATGCTAGTCGCCTAAGGCTAATTCCGGATGTTCTGTATCGCGTTCAGCCAGAGACAATAAAAAAGTAGGAGATAAGAATCCCAGGCGGGAAATTAATGGAGAAACGTACAATGCTCCTCCTGGCAGACTGTCGACCAATCACGTTGTCATGCTGCGTCATGCGGTTGTTAATTAACTCACATCTTGGGTGGCAATTAGCTTATCTCACATCTCGGAAAAGATTTGTAATGTTGTACTTCTTGTTCACGTAATTCCTGCTAATGTTGACTCCCATTCACTACTTGGAGGAGTGGTCTCGTCCTTGTCCCAGAATATACCTCCTGGCCCATTGACAACACAATGGCAACATACACAATGGGTGTTAATACGATTCCAATGGAGTTTCCAAACTCCTCAAAAATATCTCTGGTTCAGCCAATCAGGTTGAAACTATCAGACCAGGGGTTCTGTTTTTTTCATTCCTGCTGTGTTACGTTAGGGATGAATAGAAAATAAAATGACTGCTGCAGTCTGATTGGCTGAACACGATACACAACACGATACACAACCGGGATTAGCATTTAGCCACTCTAGCATGGTGGTGGAAAATGGTGTTCCATAAAGAATGTATGTTTATTTTCCCTTTTTTTCTGCCTTCTTGTCATTAAATAAAGTTTAGAAAATCGAAGCCTATGCAGCCTGAATGGAGAATGCCTTGGGTACGAACCGGTCAACGAGGGATACGAATGTACTACCGGCAGCGTAAAATGCATTTGGACAGTAAGATGAAACGACAATTTCGCCATCTGCTGGCTACTCCTCCAACTGCTCCGCATCACCCCTGCCCCACCTCCTCCTCCTCACCCCACCTGCTCAGTTGTCACTAGCTAACACAGCCACTAAGTCACAGTGACTAAAACCCACCTTTTTCTACAATTTATCTTCTTAAAATGTCATTTTAAACCTAAACCTAACCCCAACCCTAACCTTAACCACACTGGAAACATTATCCCTAACCTTAAATTAAGACCAAAAGCTATCCTGAACCACTACCTCCTCACCCCCCTGATCCCTTGTGGAGGGCCAGGAGCAGAATAAAAGCATTAGTGTTACAGAGTCTTGTCCAACTGCACCAAATGCCTATTTAATCAAAAGAAAATAAACCTGGCCACATTCAAATATTGTCCGTCTGAGTAGGTCAACCTGTCCCTATTGGCCGAGCCCCAGAATTGGAACCTTCTGAGGTTTAGGCATGGAGACTCAAAGTTTGAAATGGAACCCTATTGACTATACACTGCACTACTTTTACACGGGTCCTGGTCAAAAGTAGTGCACTACATAGGGAATAGGGTGCCATTTGGGACACAAAAAATGGAATCAGACATCTGGCCTGGCCTGTGTCTTCAGGCCCCCACGCCTACTACCTAAACACACTGAGGAAGGCAGAGACACACCCAGACAGCACTCAGGATGTATGCCTAGGCCATACCATAATCACCTGGAAGGAAATACATAGAGGAAGGCAGAGACACACCCAGACAGCACTCAGGATGTATGCCTAGGCCATACCATAATCACCTGGAAGGAAATACATAGAGGAAGGCAGAGACACACCCAGACAGCACTCAGGATGTATGCCTAGGCCATACCATAATCACCTGGAAGGAAATACATAGAGGAAGGCAGAGACACACCCAGACAGCACTCAGGATGTATGCCTAGGCCATACCATAATCACCTGGAAGGAAATACATAGAGGAAGGCAGAGACACACCCAGACAGCACTCAGGATGTATGCCTAGGCCATACCATAATCACCTGGAAGGAAATACATAGAGGAAGGCAGAGACACACCCAGACAGCACTCAAGATGTATGCCTAGGCCATACCATAATCACCTGGAAGGAAATACATAGAAGGAAAAAAAGGTTTGACTGCTTTATTCAGTTACATGTTTGAAATGACCGATAATGATAAGTTGCAGCAGAAGTCAGCAGAGTAAGAACTTCTAGAACATGTTGTTCGGTACAGGAACCCCTACCTATATGAACAGTACATAGCTTCCTCAATCAATTACCTCGTACCCCTGCACATCAACTCAGTGCTGGTACTGCCTGTACGTAGCCATGTTCTTTTCTACTGCCTCTATGTAGCCATGTTCTTTTCTACTGCCTCTATGTAGCCATGTTCTTTTCTACTGCCTCTATGTAGCCATGTTCTTTTCTACTGCCTGTACGTAGCCATGTTCTTTTCTACTGCCTGTACGTAGCCATGATCTTTTCTACTGCCTGTACGTAGCCATGTTCTTTTCTACTGCCTCTATTTAGCCATGTTCTTTTCTACTGCCTCTATGTAGCCATGTTCTTTTCTACTGCCTCTATGTAGCCATGTTCTTTTCTACTGCCTCTATGTAGCCATGTTCTTTTCTACTGCCTCTATGTTATTTTCTACTGCCTGTACGTAGCCATGTTCTTTTCTACTGCCTGTTATTTTCTACTGTAGCCATGTTATTTTCTACTGCCTGTACGTAGCCATGTTCTTTTCTACTGCCTGTACGTAGCCATGTTCTTTTCTACTGCCTGTACGTAGCCATGTTCTTTTCTACTGCCTGTTCTTTTCTACGTAGCCATGTTCTTTTCTACTGCCTAGCCATATTTTCGTAGCCATGTTCTTTTCTACTGCCTGTTATTTTCGCCTGTACGTAGCCATGTTCTTTTCTACTGCCTGTACGTAGCCATGTTATTTTCTACTTGTACGTACTGTTCTTTTCTACTGCCTCTATAGCCATGTTATTTTCTACTGCCTGTACGTAGCCTGTTCTTTTCTACTGCCTCTATGTAGCCATGTTCTTTTCTACGTGCCATGTTCTTTTCTACTGCCTGTACGTAGCCATGTTCTTTTCTACTGCCTGTACGTAGCCATGTTATTTTCTACTGCCTGTACGTAGCCATGTTCTTTTCTACTGCCTGTACTAGCCATGTTCTTTTCTACTGCCTGTACGTAGCCATGTTCTTTTCTACTGCCTGTACGTAGCTGCCTGTACGTAGCCATGTTCTTTTCTACTGCCTAGTAGCCATGTTCTTTTCTACTGCTTGTACGTAGCCATGTTGTTCTTTTCTACTGCCTGTACGTAGCCATGTTCTTTTCTACTGCCTGTACGTAGCCATGTTCTTTTCTACTGCTTGTACGTAGCCATGTTCTTTTCTACTGCCTGTACGTAGCCATGTTCTTTTCTACTGCCTGTACGTAGCCATGTTCTTTTCTACTGCTTGTACGTAGCCATGTTCTTTTCTACTGCCTGTACGTAGCCATGTTCTTTTCTACTGCCTGTACGTAGCCATGTTCTTTTATACTTTTCTAGCTGTTCTTTTCTACTGCCTCTATGTAGCCATGTTCTTTTATACTGCTTGTACGTAGCCATGTTATTTTCTACTGCCTGTACGTAGCCATGTTCTTTTCTACTGCTTGTACGTAGCCATGTTCTTTTCTACTGCCTCTATGTAGCCATGTTCTTTTATACTGCTTGTACGTAGCCATGTTATTTTCTACTGCCTGTACGTAGCCATGTTCTTTTCTACTGCCTGTACGTAGCCATGTTATTTTCTACTGCCTGTACGTAGCCATGTTCTTTTCTACTGCTTGTACGTAGCCATGTTCTTTTCTACTGCCTCTATGTAGCCATGTTCTTTTCTACTGCTTGTACGTAGCCATGTTATTTTCTACTGCCTGTACGTAGCCATGTTCTTTTCTACTGCCTCTATGTAGCCATGTTCTTTTCTACTGCTTGTACGTAGCCATGTTATTTTCTACTGCTTGTACGTAGCCATGTTATTTTCTACTGCCTGTACGTAGCCATGTTATTTTCTACTGCCTGTACGTAGCCATGTTCTTTTCTACTGCCTGTACGTAGCCATGTTCTTTTCTACTGCCTGTACGTAGCCATGTTCTTTTCTACTGCCTCTATGTAGCCATGTTCTTTTCTACTGCTTGTACGTAGCCATGTTCTTTTCTACTGCCTCTATGTAGCCATGTTCTTTTCTACTGCCTCTATGTAGCCATGTTCTTTTCTACTGCTTGTACGTAGCCATGTTCTTTTCTACTGCCTCTATGTAGCCATGTTCTTTTCTACTGCCTGTACGTAGCCATGTTCTTTTCTACTGCTTGTACGTAGCCATGTTCTTTTCTACTGCCTCTATGTAGCCATGTTATTGTCTACTGCCTCTATGTAGCCATGTTCTTTTCTACTGCTTGTACGTAGCCATGTTCTTTTCTGCCTCTATGTAGCCATGTTATTGTCTACTGCCTCTATGTAGCCATGTTATTGTCTACTGCCTCTATGTAGCCATGTTATTTTCTACTGCCTCTATATAGCCATGTTCTTTTCTACTGCCTCTATGTAGCCATGTTCTTTTCTACTGCCTGTACGTAGCCATGTTCTTTTCTACTGCTTGTACGTAGCCATGTTCTTTTCTACTGCCTGTACGTAGCCATGTTCTTTTCTACTGCCTGTACGGAGCCATGTTCTTTTCTACTGCCTCTATGTAGCCATGTTCTTTTCTACTGCTTGTACGTAGCCATGTTATTTTCTACTGCCTGTACGTAGCCATGTTCTTTTCTACTGCTTGTACGTAGCCATGTTATTTTCTACTGCCTGTACGTAGCCATGTTCTTTTCTACTGCCTGTACGTAGCCATGTTATTTTCTACTGCCTGTACGTAGCCATGTTATTTTCTACTGTTGTACGTAGCCATGTTATTTTCTACTGCCTGTACGTAGCCATGTTCTTTTCTACTGCCTGTACGTAGCCATGTTCTTTTCTAGTGCCTGTACGTAGCCATGTTCTTTTCTACTGCCTCTATGTAGCCATGTTCTTTTCTACTGCTTGTACGTAGCCATGTTATTTTCTACTGCCTGTACGTAGCCATGTTCTTTTCTACTGCCTGTACGTAGCCATGTTATTTTCTACTGCCTGTACGTAGCCATGTTATTTTCTACTGCCTCTATGTAGCCATGTTCTTTTCTACTGCTTGTACGTAGCCATGTTCTTTTCTACTGCCTCTATGTAGCCATGTTCTTTTCTACTGCTTGTACGTAGCCATGTTCTTTTCTACTGCCTCTATGTAGCCATGTTCTTTTCTACTGCCTCTATGTAGCCATGTTCTTTTCTACTGCCTGTACGTAGCCATGTTCTTTTCTACTGCTTGTACGTAGCCATGTTCTTTTCTACTGCTTGTACGTAGCCATGTTCTGTTCTACTGCCTCTATGTAGCCATGTTATTGTCTACTGCCTCTATGTAGCCATGTTCTTTTCTACTGCTTGTACGTAGCCATGTTCTTTTCTGCCTCTATGTAGCCATGTTATTGTCTACTGCCTCTATGTAGCCATGTTATTGTCTACTGCCTCTATGTAGCCATGTTATTTTCTACTGCCTCTATATAGCCATGTTCTTTTCTACTGCCTCTATGTAGCCATGTTCTTTTCTACTGCTTGTACGTAGCCATGTTCTTTTCTTCCTCTATGTAGCCATGTTATTTTCTACTGCCTGTACGTAGCCATGTTCTTTTCTACTGCCTGTATGTAGCCATGTTCTTTTCTACTGCCTCTATGTAGCCATGTTCTTTTCTACTGCCTGTACGTAGCCATGTTCTTTTCTACTGCTTGTACGTAGCCATGTTCTTTTCTACTGCCTGTACGTAGCCATGTTCTTTTCTACCATGTTCTTTTCTACTGCTTGTACGTAGCCATGTTCTTTTCTACTGCCTCTATGTAGCCATGTTCTTTTCTACTGCTTGTACGTAGCCATGTTATTTTCTACTGCCTGTACGTAGCCATGTTCTTTTCTACTGCTTGTACGTAGCCATGTTATTTTCTACTGCCTGTACGTAGCCATGTTCTTTTCTACTGCCTGTACGTAGCCATGTTATTTTCTACTGCCTGTACGTAGCCATGTTATTTTCTACTGCTTGTACGTAGCCATGTTATTTTCTACTGCCTGTACGTAGCCATGTTCTTTTCTACTGCCTGTACGTAGCCATGTTCTTTTCTAGTGCCTGTACGTAGCCATGTTCTTTTCTACTGCCTCTATGTAGCCATGTTCTTTTCTACTGCTTGTACGTAGCCATGTTATTTTCTACTGCCTGTACGTAGCCATGTTCTTTTCTACTGCCTGTACGTAGCCATGTTATTTTCTACTGCCTGTACGTAGCCATGTTATTTTCTACTGCCTCTATGTAGCCATGTTCTTTTCTACTGCTTGTACGTAGCCATGTTCTTTTCTACTGCCTCTATGTAGCCATGTTCTTTTCTACTGCCTCTATGTAGCCATGTTCTTTTCTACTGCTTGTACGTAGCCATGTTCTTTTCTACTGCCTCTATGTAGCCATGTTCTTTTCTACTGCCTCTATGTAGCCATGTTCTTTTCTACTGCCTCTATGTAGCCATGTTCTTTTCTACTGCCTGTACGTAGCCATGTTCTTTTCTACTGCTTGTACGTAGCCATGTTCTTTTCTACTGCTTGTACGTAGCCATGTTCTGTTCTACTGCCTCTATGTAGCCATGTTATTGTCTACTGCCTCTATGTAGCCATGTTCTTTTCTACTGCTTGTACGTAGCCATGTTCTTTTCTGCCTCTATGTAGCCATGTTATTGTCTACTGCCTCTATGTAGCCATGTTATTGTCTACTGCCTCTATGTAGCCATGTTCTTTTCTACTGCTTGTACGTAGCCATGTTCTTTTCTGCCTCTATGTAGCCATGTTATTTTCTACTGCCTCTATGTAGCCATGTTATTTTCTACTGCCTCTATGTAGCCATGTTATTTTCTGCCTCTATGTAGCCATGTTATTTTCTACTGCCTCTATAGAGCCATGTTATTTTCTACTACTTCTATATAGCCATGTTATTTTCTACTGCCTCTATATAGCCATGTAATTTTCTACTGCCTCTATATAGCCATGTTATTTTCTACTGCCTCTATGTAGCCATGTTATTGTCTACTGCCTCTATATAGCCATGTTATTTTCTACTACTTCTATATAGCCATGTTATTGTCTACTGCCTATATATAGCCATGTTATTTTCTACCGCCTCTATGTAGCCATGTTATTTTCTACTGCCTCTATATAGCCATGTTATTTTCTACTACTTCTATATAGCCATGTTATTGTCTACTGCCTATATATAGCCATGTTATTGTCTACTGCCTATATATAGTCATGTTATTTTCTACTGCCTATATATAGCCATGTTATTTTCTACTGCCTCTATGTAGACATGTTATTTTTACTCGTTGTTTCTATTTGTTATTCACTGTGTATTTATTCCTCAGATCACGATTTCAATTTTTTTTACATTTAAAAAAAATCTTATCTTTAACTCTGCATTGTTGGAAAGGGACCTGTAAGTAAGCATTTCACTGTTCTAGTCTACACCTGTTGTCTACGAAGCATGTGACAAAGAAAATGTGATCAGATTGTTGGAATAAGGATGTCTCCTGATGAGGTTAAATGAGTTAGCATGGGTAATGGCCAATCTTCCCCTGGCGGAGCCACAAGGTCAGCCAGGTCATGGAGTTCGCATCCTGAAGGTCGTGTGGCATGCAGGAACCCCCGGTTACACACACAGCCTGTTGTTCATTATGGAGCCCATCACTAATGCAATATGAGTTAGCCTGTCTACTGCCCCCCAGCCCGATGCATACCTTCCCACGTCCCTGGCCTTCTAGAGGGTCCCTTAAACAGGCCATCATTGTCTGGAGGACGACGACGGTGGAGCTTCTGTGCTTCCACTCCTCTGGGGGTTGTCATTAAGCTGTCAGACAGACAGTAATGTGGCCCAGCAACCCAACCAGCCAGTGGAGGGAGGGGATGCGGGAGGGATGGAGAGCACAGAGCAAACCCACTGGAGGCCCAACAGGGACTACTCTTCCTAATGGGGTTCATTAAAGTAACACGATAGCTCTGTCTGGGTATAATAGTTGAGGAAGAGAAGAGGCCGTGCAAAGAACCAGCACGATGTTGTTGTTGTTGTTGTTTTCCTGGCTCGGACAGGCTTACTTTGCAAATTCCAGAATCCAAATATTTGGTAATAAGAGATGCGTTGTGGGCAGCTGAAGCCCTACAGTACAGCGAATGGTTGGGACAGGATGGGATGGACTAGTTTGTATGGGTCTGGGTTTTGCTGTGCTGGGCCGTGGCTGGAGATGTGGGCCCAGTGTTCCCTGGAAGCTGTTGTACAATGCCATCATCTAGCTTAGGCCTCCAATGAACAAGGTCGGTAGGTATTAATGGTGACATGAATGTTTCAAGGCAGTAGCTGTGGGTGACCACAGTATCTAGCTCCACCTGGGACATCACAGGATCACCTGTTTCTGCATTTACAGCCCGGCATCCTTGAAGCCCAGTCAGTCTTCCTTGTCACTGGGACTGGGCTGCTGCTACAGATGTCCTGCCAATGAGGCACTAACGTCTTTAAGCAGGTGTGCTGATCTGAAGGAAATCACACTACAATCCATTACCCTCATGCATTTAAGACAAGGTGTCACACCCTAATAAGGGCATTTTTTAAACGTTTTTTTATTTTTACACTTAATCATATCACAATTGTATAAAATAAAAAAGTCTGGAGAATGCATCTAAAACTTGGTGAATGCAGAGTCTTCTGAAGCTGAGCGAACTGAGTTGGCATGTGGGAAGAGTTTGACTTTCAGGAAATGGAAATGAAGGAGAAGTACAATGAATTTAGCCTACCAATCGCCAAAACGCCTATTTTATACCCAATCACGATCTCTTAAAAGTGCGTTACTACCTACAGTCTAGTTTGTAACACGCTCTATGAAAAGTGCTTTTAAATTATGTATGATAGCATTTTAGAGGTTAGCATGTCTTGGGGTATCATATTTGTGCATCCAACTTTCTCACTCATTATTCACAATTAATTCAGGACTATCCGTAATCACGGTAGCATCCACATTAATGTCGATGTGTTTAGAAACATATTCTATTCTAATTTACAATAAAAGTGACTCCAAAATGACAACACATCGTTTACCATTCATATATATTGGGCACATAATAGATATCTGAAACACAGCCAAAGCAAACAGAAAATGCAGCCAACAAGTTTGTAAAGTCAGAAGCTTGATATAATCATTGCGTACTAGGAATATGGGACAAAATACTAAACTCAATTTGTCCCATACTTTTGGTCCCCTAAAAATGGGGGACTATGTACAAAAATGACTTAAAGGTTCACCCAATATGGATGAAAATACCCTCATTTCAAAACCAAAGTGCAGGAGTAGAGCCAAAACAACTTGTCTTCAGAATAGGGGATGCGCCAATAACATTTTTTTTATATATAAAAAGAAGTGCTGATCTAGGATCAGTTTCACCTTTCAGAACATAAGATCATAAAGGACAGGGGGGACCAGATCCTAGATCAGACAGTAATGAACCTGTAAAGTCCTCACATCCCAAAAGCTTTAACAAGAAGTAGTCACCGCTCTGTGAGTATGTGTGTAATGAGTTGATGGAGCCTTCGTTAACCAGAGACTGAACCTGCACCACGAAGCCGATAGAACTTTAATTACACAAGCTAAACTAGGACGGATTTAATTGGAGCCAATCAGGAATGTGGGAGTAGAGGGGGGGTGGGCAGCGTATTATTTCATATCAGCATTTTCCATATTTTCCCTGATTCTGCAAGGGGGAAAAAAGAAGAAAAGAGGCTGAGGAAAAGAGGGAGGACATATCTGGGGAATAAGGAGAAGACTCGACGTGCATTCTGTATCTCTTCTGTATGCCATTTCTCCTCCACCGTACTCTCAAGTCCCTCAGCCAATCAGATCTTGCAGAGTGGACACGGAACTCACACTGCGGGGGGTGTGACCAATGACCAGTGAAAGACTGCTGTATCTACGCCACTGATTGTCCACCGAGACAATAGACAGCTGACAATAGGGAGTAATGTCTCCCAGCCAGCAAAGCTACCCTACTTCTGACGGTGGGTGTGAAAAATAGCTTCAGACAGGGCCTCTTTTGTACCTCTCACACACTTCCTGCCCTGTTCTGTCCCAGCCAAGCTGACCAGATAAAAGGTGCTTGTCCACACACACACATACATACACACACCACCTCTCAACGCGCACAGCCAGAAGGCGGGTGACGTTGGTCGACGTCTCTGAACACCCAACAGACAGACCCCAGCAGCAGAAACCCTTCCTATGTGCCATCTTAGGTTACATTGGCTGTGGTTTGTTCCTGCAGTAACAGTGGGTAATGGAATTCATTCTGGGAAAACATGGACCCACATAGGCTCTGTCACTACAATCAGACTAGTAAGTCCCTCCTTTTACTCCCTTTCTTCACACCACATTTCATTCCTATTCCCTCCCTAAATGTTTCCCTTCAGTGGTATTGTTCATGCTCGATACGGAGCATAGGCCACCTCCCTTCCCCCACCAGTCCAATTCCACTAAATACATTTAGACCCCCCTCCTCCTCCTCGGACGATTCATTTCAGATGCATGTGGCCGCTGAATTCCTTTAACAGCTTCCTCTTTTTAGTCTAGTCAGTCAGTCTTCCAGTAACAATGAATCCTGATCAGAATCAGCGGTCATAGGGAAAGTGAACTAAACGAATCGGACTACCGTATGGTATTGTAGCTAGCTAACAGCCCCTTGTTATTCAAACTTACTCACTGCCCTCATTCTGCTGGTCCAAACAGGAGGGGGAAACGGTTGTGTTTGGCTAATTGAAGTGGTATGGTACAACAGAAGTCAGATTAAAAGGATGAATGGAGGCTATATTTGGTGTGGTAGTAATTGTGTCCCCTGATAGTGGTTGGTCAGACAGTCTTAAAGTATGGTGGTTTATTAGGGCAATGGGAGGTGGAGATGAGGTGTGTGTGTGTGTGTGTGTGTGTGTAGGGGAGCCAGGAGCTAGGCTCTCTCTCCGTTCTGGCTGATTATGAAAAAGAGAGGGAGGAGATCTGGCCCTGGCGGATTCTGATCATCTCGTTGGCATAGAGCCATTCGCCAGCTACCCTCCCTCAGCCCATGGACAGACTGTTCCACCCACCTGGATGTATCCTGGATCCTACCAGGGCAACCACAGAAAGGCCCGCACTGGGCACACAGAACTTTGCATTGAGACCAACCAACCAGGGGGGGGGGGGGGGGGGCAAACAGCTGCCCTTCACAGGGCATTCAAATAGGCAGTACAGGTAGCCTACCATTCCCAATCTTCATCGCAAACAATGCTGGATTTAACCACAGCCAGGATGTACAGTAACAATGTTGTAAACATTTTGCCATCACATCCTTTTCCAATGAGCAGCTGACCCCTAAGAAGCCATCCTCGGCCAGCCTCCAGGATTCGTCCCAAACGGCACCCTCTCCCCTATATACTGCACTTCTTTTGATCAGGAGCCGGGGCCCTGGTAAAAAATAAGTGCACTATATAGCGAATAGGGTGCCATTTGGGAGGCTGTGAAAGTGTTCCGGAGAGGGTGTTACCATGGAGACAGACTCACCCCTTGTCCTTCATTCCGGTAGGGGTAGGTATCTGGTACAACGGTGTCTGTGTATGGCGTGGGCCCATACCCCAGTTCATTTTATTAATTAAAGCCATACAGATGTTGAATCCATAGAAGGCTACTGAATGGGTGGCCTTCTCGGTCATCCCCCCTAGCTACTGAATGGGTGGCCTTCTCGGTCACCCACCCTAGCTACTGAATGGGTGGCCTTCTCGGTCACCCACCCTAGCTACTGAATGAGTGGCCTTCTCGGTCACCCCCCCTAGCTACTGAATGAGTGGCCTTCTCGGTCACCCACCCTAGCTACTGAATGGGTGGCCTTCTCGGTCATCCCCCCTAGCTACTGAATGGGTGGCCTTCTCGGCCTGTGCCAGGCACCAACTAGGGCAAGAAAGCAGAGCGCCCTGAACCCTGACTTGAAGCAATTGCCCTTTTGGTACAGTGAGACAGAGGCATTCCCTTCCACTGTACACATTGCTTACATAGTTGGCCGAGTCGCCAATGGCTACCTTTACTCTGCTTTCTTAGAGGTGAAAACGGTTTCCCATAGTTTAACTGCGATAGCTAGTTTTTTTTCCCAGACCTGGGAGCTTTCTGTGACTGAAAATGAAAGCTAGACTGACGTGCCACCGCAACTAGGAGAACTTGAGAGGAGATACACACACTGATAATCTCATGGGACCAGAGTCTGCTCTACCTACACCCCTCCCATGAGAGAGAGACAGGCTAAATGGCATATACAATACAAATGAAAGAGAGAGAGACAGACAGGAGGGTAGAGGAAGAGGGAGAGAGAGAGACAGACAGGAGGGTAGAGGAAGAGAGACATACAGGAGGGTAGAGGAAGAGGGAGAGAGCGAGACAGACAGGAGGGTAGAGGAAGAGAGAGAGAGAGAGAGAGAGAGAGAGAGACAGACAGGAGGGTAGAGGAAGAGGGAGAGAGACATACAGGAGGGTAGAGGGAGAGGGAGAGAGAGAGACAGACAGGAGGGTAGAGGAAGAGAGAGAGAGAGACAGACAGGAGGGTAGAGGAAGAGGGAGAGAGAGAGACAGACAGGAGGGTAGAGGAAGAGAGAGAGAGAGAGAGACAGACAGATGGGTAGAGGAAGAGAGAGAGAGAGAGAGAGAGACAGACAGGAGGGTAGAGGGAGAGAGAGAGAGAGACAGACAGGAGGGTAGAGGAAGAGGGAGAGAGAGAGACAGACAGGAGGGTAGAGGAAGAGAGAGAGAGACAGACAGGAGGGTAGAGGAAGAGAGAGAGAGAGAGACAGACAGGAGGGTAGAGGAAGAGGGAGAGAGAGACAGGAGGGTAGAGGAAGAGAGAGAGAGAGACAGACAGGAGGGTAGAGGAAGAGGGAGAGAGAGACAGACAGGAGGGTAGAGGAAGAGGGAGAGAGAGAGACAGACAGGAGGGTAGAGGAAGAGGGAGAGAGAGAGACAGACATGAGGGTAGAGGAAGAGGGAGAGAGAGAGACAGACATGAGGGTAGAGGAAGAGGGAGAGAGAGAGACAGACATGAGGGTAGAGGAAGAGGGAGAGAGAGAGACAGACATGAGGGTAGAGGAAGAGGGAGAGAGAGAGACAGGAGGGTAGAGGAAGAGGGAGAGAGAGAGACAGACATGAGGGTAGAGGAAGAGGGAGAGAGAGAGACAGACATGAGGGTAGGAAGGGTAGAGACAGACATGAGGGTAGAGGAAGAGGGAGAGAGAGACAGACAGGAGGGTAGAGGAAGAGGGAGAGAGAGAGAGACAGACAGGAGGGTAGAGGAAGAGGGAGAGAGACATACAGGAGGGTAGAGGAAGAGGGAGAGAGAGAAGGAGACAGACAGGAGGGTAGAGGAAGAGAGAGAGAGAGAGACAGACAGGAGGGTAGAGGAAGAGAAGAGGAGGGTAGAGGAAGAGAGAGACAGACAGGAGGGTAGAGGAAGAGGGAGAGAGAGAGACAGACAGGAGGGTAGAGGAAGAGGGAGAGACCGACATGAGGGTAGAGGAAGAGGGAGAGAGAGAGACAGACATGAGGGTAGAGGAAGAGGGAGAGAGAGAGACAGACATGAGGGTAGAGGAAGAGGGAGAGAGAGAGACAGACAGGAGGGTAGAGGAAGAGGGAGAGAGAGAGAGACAGAGGGTAGAGGAAGAGGGAGAGAGAGAGAGACAGACAGGAGGGTAGAGGAAGAGGAAGAGAGAGAGAGACAGACAGGAGGGTAGAGGAAGAGGGAGAGAGAGAGACAGACAGGAGGGTAGAGGAAGAGGGAGAGAGAGAGACAGACAGGAGGGTAGAGGAAGAGGGAGAGAGAGAGACAGACAGAGGGTAGAGGAAGAGGGAGAGAGAGAGACAGACAGGAGGGTAGAGGAAGAGGGAGAGAGAGAGACAGACATGAGGGTAGAGGAAGAGGGAGAGAGAGAGAGACAGACATGAGGGTAGAGGAAGAGGGAGAGAGAGAGACAGACAGGAGGGTAGAGGAAGAGGGAGAGAGAGAGACAGACATGAGGGTAGAGGAAGAGGGAGAGAGACAGACAGAGGGTAGAGGAAGAGAGAGAGACAGACAGGAGGGTAGAGGAAGAGGGAGAGAGAGAGACAGACAGGAGGGTAGAGGAAGAGGGAGAGAGAGAGACAGACAGGAGGGTAGAGGAAGAGAAGAGAGAGACAGACATGAGGGTAGAGGAAGACAGACATGAGGGTAGAGGAAGAGGGAGAGAGAGAGAGACAGACAGGAGGGTAGAGGAAGAGGGAGAGAGAGAGAGACAGACAGACAGGAGGGGAGAGAGGAAGACATACAGGAGGGTAGGGAGAGGAAGAGGGAGAGACAGACAGGAGGGGTAGAGGAAGAGGGAGAGAGACAGACAGGAGGGTAGAGGAAGAGGGAGAGAGAGAGACAGACAGGAGACAGGAAGACAGACAGAGGGTAGAGGAAGAGGGAGAGAGAGAGACAGACAGGAGGGTAGAGGAAGAGAGAGAGAGAGAGACAGACAGACGAGGGTAGGAAGAGGAGAGACAGGAGGGTAGAGGAAGAGAGAGAGAGAGACAGACAGGAGGGTAGAGGGTAGAGGAAGAGGGAGAGAGAGAGAGAGAGAGAGAGACAGACATGAGGGTAGAGGAAGAGGGAGAGAGAGAGACAGACATGAGGGTAGAGGAAGAGGGAGAGAGAGAGACAGACATGAGGGTAGAGGAAGAGGGAGAGAAGAGACAGACATGAGAGAAGAGGGAGAGAGAGACAGACAGGAGGGTAGAGGAAGAGGGAGAGAGAGACAGACAGACAGAGAGGGAGAGAGACAGACAGGAGGGTAGAGGAAGAGAGAGAGAGACAGACAGGAGGGTAGAGGAAGAGGGAGAGAGAGAGACAGACAGGAGGGTAGAGGAAGAGGGAGAGAGAGAGACAGACAGGAGGGTAGAGGAAGAGGGAGAGAGAGAGACAGACAGGAGGGTAGAGGAAGAGGGAGAGAGAGAGAGAGACAGACATGAGGGTAGAGGAAGAGGGAGAGAGAGAGACAGACATGAGGGTAGAGGAGGGAAGAGGAGAGAGAGAAGAGAAGAGGGAGAGAGAGACAGACATGAGGGTAGAGGAAGAGGGAGAGACAGACAGGAGGGTAGAGGAAGAGGGAGAGAGAGAGACAGACATGAGGGTAGAGGAAGAGGGAGAGAGAGAGACAGACAGGAGGGTAGAGGAAGAGGGAGAGAGAGAGACAGACATGAGGGTAGAGGAAGAGGGAGAGAGAGAGACAGACATGAGGGTAGAGGAAGAGGGAGAGAGAGAGACAGACATGAGGGTAGAGGAAGAGGGAGAGAGAGACAGACATGAGGGTAGAGGAAGAGGGAGAGAGAGAGAGACAGACAGGAGGGTAGAGGAAGAGGGAGAGAGAGAGAGACAGACAGGAGGGTAGAGGAAGAGGGAGAGAGAGAGAGACAGACAGGAGGGTAGAGGAAGAGAGAGAGAGAGAGACAGACAGGAGGGTAGAGGAAGAAGAGAGACAGACAGAGAGAGAGAGACAGACAGGAGGGTAGAGGAAGAGGGAGAGAGAGAGACAGACAGGAGGGTAGAGGAAGAGGGAGAGAGAGAGACAGACAGGAGGGTAGAGGAAGAGAGAGAGAGAGAGACAGACAGGAGGGTAGAGGAAGAGGAAGAGAGAGAGAGACAGACAGAGGGTAGAGGAAGAGAGAGAGAGAGAGAGAGAGACAGACAGGAGGGTAGAGGAAGAGAGAGAGAGAGAGAGAGACAGACAGGAGGGTAGAGGAAGAGAGAGAGAGAGAGAGACAGACAGGAGGGTAGAGGAAGAGAGAGAGAGAGAGACAGACAGGAGGGTAGAGGAAGAGAGAGAGAGAGAGAGACAGACAGGAGGGTAGAGGAAGAGGGAGAGAGAGAGACCGACAGACAGAGAGGGTAGAGGAAGAGACATGAGAGAGAGAGAGAGAGACAGACATGAGGGTAGAGGAAGAGGGAGAGAGAGAGACAGACATGAGGGTAGAGGAAGAGGGAGAGAGAGAGACAGACAGGAGGGTAGAGGAAGAGAGAGAGAGACAGACAGAGAGGAAGAGGGAGAGAGACAGAGAGACAGACAGGAGGGTAGAGGAAGAGGGAGAGAGAGACAGACAGGAAGGTAGAGGAAGAGAGAGAGAGAGACAGACAGGAGGGTAGAGGAAGAGGGAGAGAGAGAGACAGACAGGAGGGTAGAGGAAGAGAGAGAGAGAGAGACAGACAGACGGGTAGAGGAAGAGAGAGAGAGAGAGAGACAGACAGGAGGGTAGAGGAAGAGAGAGAGAGAGAGAGACAGACAGGAGGGTAGAGGAAGAGAGAGAGAGAGAGACAGACAGGAGGGTAGAGGAAGAGAGAGAGAGAGAGAGAGAGACAGACAGGAGGGTAGAGGAAGAGAGAGAGAGAGAGAGACAGACAGGAGGGTAGAGGAAGAGGGAGAGAGAGAGACAGACATGAGGGTAGAGGAAGAGGGAGAGAGAGAGACAGACATGAGGGTAGAGGAAGAGGGAGAGAGAGAGACAGACATGAGGGTAGAGGAAGAGGGAGAGAGAGAGACAGACAGGAGGGTAGAGGAAGAGGGAGAGAGAGAGAGACAGACAGGAGGGTAGAGGAAGAGGGAGAGAGAGAGAGACAGACAGGAGGGTAGAGGAAGAGAGAGAGAGAGAGACAGACAGGAGGGTAGAGGAAGAGTGAGAGACAGACAGGAGGGTAGAGGAAGAGGGAGAGAGAGAGACAGACAGGAGGGTAGAGGAAGAGGGAGAGAGAGAGACAGACAGGAGGGTAGAGGAAGAGGGAGAGAGAGAGACAGACAGGAGGGTAGAGGAAGAGGGAGAGAGAGAGACAGACATGAGGGTAGAGGAAGAGGGAGAGAGAGAGACAGACATGAGGGTAGAGGAAGAGGGAGAGAGAGAGACAGACATGAGGGTAGAGGAAGAGGGAGAGAGAGAGACAGACAGGAGGGTAGAGGAAGAGGGAGAGAGAGAGACAGACATGACAGACATGAGGGTAGAGGAAGAGGGAGAGAGAGAGACAGACAGGAGGGTAGAGGAAGAGAGAGAGAGAGACAGACAGGAGGGTAGAGGAAGAGGGAGAGAGAGAAGGAGACAGACAGGAGGGTAGAGGAAGAGAGAGAGAGAGAGACAGACAGGAGGGTAGAGGAAGAGAGAGAGACAGACAGGAGGGTAGAGGAAGAGAGAGAGACAGACAGGAGGGTAGAGGAAGAGAGAGAGACAGACAGGAGGGTAGAGGAAGAGGGAGAGAGAGAGACAGACAGGAGGGTAGAGGAAGAGGGAGAGAGAGAGACCGACATGAGGGTAGAGGAAGAGGGAGAGAGAGAGACAGACATGAGGGTAGAGGAAGAGGGAGAGAGAGAGACAGACAGGAGGGTAGAGGAAGAGGGAGAGAGAGAGAGACAGACAGGAGGGTAGAGGAAGAGGGAGAGAGAGAGAGACAGACAGGAGGGTAGAGGAAGAGAGAGAGAGAGACAGGAGGGTAGAGGAAGAGACAGACAGGAGGGTAGAGGAAGAGAGAGAGAGAGAGACAGACAGGAGGGTAGAGGAAGAGGGAGAGAGAGACAGACAGACAGGAGGGTAGAGGAAGAGAGAGAGAGAGACAGACAGGAGGGTAGAGGAAGAGGGAGAGAGAGAGACAGACAGGAGGGTAGAGGAAGAGGGAGAGAGAGAGACAGACATGAGGGTAGAGGAAGAGGGAGAGAGAGAGACAGACATGAGGGTAGAGGAAGAGGGAAGAGAGAGACAGACATGAGGGTAGAGGAAGAGGGAGAGAGACAGACAGGAGGGTAGAGGAAGAGGGAGAGAGAGAGACAGACAGGAGGGTAGACAGGAGGAAGAAGAGGGAGAGAGAGAGACAGACAGGAGGGTAGAGGAAGAGGGAGAGAGAGAGACAGACAGGAGGGTAGAGGAAGAGGGAGAGAGAGAGACAGACATGAGGGTAGAGGAAGAGGGAGAGAGAGAGACAGACATGAGGGTAGAGGAAGAGGGAGAGAGAGAGACAGACATGAGGGTAGAGGAAGAGGGAGAGAGAGACAGACAGGAGGGTAGAGGAAGAGGGAGAGAGAGAGACAGACAGGAGGGTAGAGGAAGAGGGAGAGAGACAGACAGGAGGGTAGAGGAAGAGGGAGAGAGAGAGAGACAGACAGGAGGGTAGAGGAAGAGAGAGAGAGAGACAGACAGGAGGGTAGAGGAAGAGAGAGAGACAGACAGGAGGGTAGAGGAAGAGGGAGAGAGAGAGACAGACAGACAGGAGGGTAGAGGAAGAGGGAGAGAGAGAGACAGACATGAGGGTAGAGGAAGAGGGAGAGAGAGAGAGACAGACAGGAGGGTAGAGGAAGAGGGAGAGAGAGAGACAGACAGGAGGGTAGAGGAAGAGGGAGAGAGAGAGACAGACAGGAGGGTAGAGGAAGAGGGAGAGAGAGAGACAGACAGGAGGGTAGAGGAAGAGGGAGAGAGGGAGACAGACAGGAGGGTAGAGGAAGAGGGAGAGAGAGAGACAGACAGGAGGGTAGAGGAAGAGGGAGAGAGAGAGACAGACAGGAGGGTAGAGGAAGAGGGAGAGAGAGAGACAGACAGGAGGGTAGAGGAAGAGGGAGAGAGAGAGACAGACAGGAGGGTAGAGGAAGAGGGAGAGAGAGAGACAGACAGGAGGGTAGAGGAAGAGGGAGAGAGAGAGACAGACAGGAGGGTAGAGGAAGAGGGAGAGAGAGACAGACAGGAGGGTAGAGGAAGAGGGAGAGAGAGACAGACAGGAGGGTAGAGGAAGAGGGAGAGAGAGACAGACAGGAGGGTAGAGGAAGAGGGAGAGAGAGACAGACAGGAGGGTAGAGGAAGAGGGAGAGAGAGACAGACAGGAGGGTAGAGGAAGAGGGAGAGACAGACAGGAGGGTAGAGGAAGAGGGAGAGAGAGACAGACAGGAGGGTAGAGGAAGAGGGAGAGAGAGAGACAGGAGGGTAGAGGAAGAGGGAGAGACAGACAGGAGGGTAGAGGAAGAGGGAGAGAGAGAGACAGACAGGAGGGTAGAGGAAGAGGGAGAGAGAGAGACAGACAGGAGGGTAGAGGAAGAGGGAGAGAGAGACAGACAGGAGGGTAGAGGAAGAGGGAGAGAGAGAGACAGACAGGAGGGTAGAGGAAGAGGGAGAGAGAGACAGACAGGAGGGTAGAGGAAGAGGGAGAGAGAGAGACAGACAGGAGGGTAGAGGAAGAGGGAGAGAGAGAGACAGACAGGAGGGTAGAGGAAGAGGGAGAGAGACAGACAGGAGGGTAGAGGAAGAGGGAGAGAGAGACAGACAGGAGGGTAGAGGAAGAGGGAGAGAGAGACAGACAGGAGGGTAGAGGAAGAGGGAGAGAGAGACAGACAGGAGGGTAGAGGAAGAGGGAGAGAGAGACAGACAGGAGGGTAGAGGAAGAGAGAGAGACAGACAGGAGGGTAGAGGAAGAGAGAGAGACAGACAGGAGGGTAGAGGAAGAGGGAGAGAGACAGACAGGAGGGTAGAGGAAGAGGGAGAGAGACAGACAGGAGGGTAGAGGAAGAGAGAGAGAGAGAGAGACAGACAGGAGGGTAGAGGAAGAGGGAGAGAGAGAGACAGACAGGAGGGTAGAGGAAGAGGGAGAGAGAGACAGACAGGAGGGTAGAGGAAGAGGGAGAGAGAGAGACAGGAGGGTAGAGGAAGAGGGAGAGACAGACAGGAGGGTAGAGGAAGAGGGAGAGAGAGACAGACAGGAGGGTAGAGGAAGAGAGAGAGACAGACAGGAGGGTAGAGGAAGAGAGAGAGACAGACAGGAGGGTAGAGGAAGAGGGAGAGAGAGAGACAGACAGGAGGGTAGAGGAAGAGAGAGAGAGAGAGAGACAGACAGGAGGGTAGAGGAAGAGGGAGAGAGAGAGACAGACAGGAGGGTAGAGGAAGAGGGAGAGAGAGAGACAGACACGAGGGTAGAGGAAGAGGGAGAGAGAGAGACAGACAGGAGGGTAGAGGAAGAGGGAGAGAGAGAGACAGACAGGAGGGTAGAGGAAGAGGGAGAGAGAGAGACAGACAGGAGGGTAGAGGAAGAGGGAGAGAGAGGAGTTGGGAGAGGGACAATTCTGCTTGGTTGGGTGACGGGGGAGCGGGTGGTGTGGATTAAAAAGAGGATTGGTGGAGCTATACACTGATACACTGCCTGGGAGACTTGGGACAGTTGTCCGTTTGTCCCTCAACACACGGAACCCATGTAATAGCCCCGGACAACACTGTTAGAACAATTCATGGAACTGGGAGGGGAAGTGATTGGAGATAAACTTTCTCTACTACCCACAAGTCTCTGTAAACTCAAGAGTACGACCCAAATGGCACCGTATTCTCTAATTTAGGGTTCTGACGATACCAGTATCATGACACTCGTTAGTACCGTGGCAAGGAAAGTAAACATGAACCATATTTAACTACTTTTAAACATCGTTGTCATCCAGAGTCGCATGCATTTATTTTCCAAGTTGTAGCACACTATTCTACATAAGCAGGTTTTTAAAAGGACCAAATAGTTTGGTCTGCTTCGTCGTCAAAGCCCTACTCTGGAGTGCACTACTTCTGACCAGAGCCGGTCAAAAGTAGAACACTATAGAGGGAATAGGGTGCCATTTTGGGATGCAGGATGGTTTGTGGAGCCTGGGGAGTAGCATGGATCAGATGGTTTGATCCAAGTGCTTCTAAAGAGGCCAAATAAGGACTAAAGGACTAAAAAATGGCAGCCTATTCCCTATATGGTGCACTACGTCTGACCAGAGCCCTATGGGCCCCAGAGCCCTATGGGCCCCAGAGCCCTATGGGCCCCAGAGCCCTATGGGCCCCAGAGCCCTATGGGCCCCCATACATTTAATCTTAGTGTAAAAAATAAAATAAAAAAACTAAAGAAATTGTTAAAAGCTTGCAAAATAAAAGCTTTTAAAAGTGGAATTCCAAATCCAACTGCAAGCCAAGACCATTTTTTAATCCTGTTTTCCCATCTGATTTTTGCCCCCAATCCCTCCATTTTTCAAACCCTCAATCCACCCTTTTAAATTCCTTTAAGGCTCTGAAGGGCGAGCAGCTTGGAGCCAAGAAAATCCCCAAGTAACAAACTGACCAGACCTGGCTTCAACTATATTAAATCATTTCAACTATTCTAGCTGGGCTTGATTGAGCTTGCTTGTACTGTGGCAATAAAACAGTTGTACAACATAGACCCCCTTCCAGCTATCACTGTAGGCAGGCTAAAACAAGCACTAATAATTAGCAAGATTTCAAATACTATTTGAACCCAGGCCTGACTGACCACGTCCACGGCGTGTTCGCCGCTAGAACCTCCCGAGTTCCTCTGAGTGTTCCAATCCAGCTCCGACCTATCACCACGTTGGCTCATAAATCAGAGCCGACGGTGTGCTGCCCGCAGACACTGGGGATGGGGGCCAGCGCTGGCAGGTTAGCCAAACACACCCCTTGAGAATCCCAAGAGCAGCTAGACACACTGCACCCTCTTCAGAAGGAGTACCCCTGCACAGAGAGTGAGGGGTGTCTCTCAAATGGCACCCTATTCCCCATTTAGTGCACTACTTTTGACCAGGGCCCATATGGGAAAGTACTGCACTATGTAGGGAATGGGCTATCATTTAGGAAACACCCCCCCCCGTTCTCTGTGGAGTGGTACGACTTCTGCAGAGGACAGACATGCGGGTGGGCTACATACTGGAAGAACCAGTCAGTTACATACCATAGGTAAACATTAAGAGAAGGTATAACACAGTATTATTGTGACCCGGAACCTTTCCACCTCAAGGTTGAGGAAGTATTGGCTCATGTCCGCAAATGGTCAGAAACTACGATTGTATTACAACGCGAATACCTACGGTACCTACATAGTGATTAATCCAAGAGAAGAGTTTGTCATGTTAAATCATTGTTCTTGTGTAAGAATACATTCCTAATAGTACGCCGGTCATAATTAAGTACTGGACAGAAAATCTGATTATAGTATGTTTTGCTAAATGAATTTCTATCTCAACGTTCTGTTAAGCTGCACCCTCCTGAACAAACCTCAAACACAAGCTCTCTAAACCTACAGCTACTCAGACGAGGGAGAATCAGTGAGAGGAGGAGAGAATTTAAGTTCAAAGCTATCCTGGCGTGAGTGTATAAAATGTATTTGTGTATGTAGTCAATCAGTGTATAAAGTGTGTGTGTGTGTGAGTGAGAGAGGAGGCAGTTGGTGCTCCTCTCCTTCCCGTCTCAGAGGAGGAACCGTTAAAACTGGATCCCTTTTCACCCCCTAACCTCCCGCTGCACAGAGCGGAAAAACAGCTGTGGGGCCACCGCACACTCCTGCTCCTGAACCAATCTCCTGGGACCTTCATGCACATATCCACTCTCACCGTCTCAAAACACACCCACACTCTCACTCACTCTCTCAAAACACACCCACTTTTTAGCACGAGTCCTACAGTAGTACCTCTATGGTTTGAAGAACCGCAAATGAGGCAGAAACGTACAGTAGCTGGAAAAAAACACACATTCCCTTCCCCTAACGGCAAACTATTCAGTGAGTAGGGGGTCATTCACAGAGAGTGCTTAGGTGGCAAGAAGTTATGATGAAATAACGGTCTAAGTGGCCTGATCTTGCGTACACAGTTCACCAAGCTTATCAGGGCTTGGCTTGGAAATGCCACATTTCTAATTAACATGACTGGCAATCAGGCATTGTGAGCAGATTCTGTAAAAACAACATTAAGGCCCTGTCTCTCTCAGTCTCCACCGAGAAAACGAAGGACCTGTGTTTAAAGTGGAATGTGCCTACTCTCTAGCTACATATTTTACATGTTAGCTTAACCAGTAGCCAGGATGGTCAATCCATTTGACAAAATAACCACACCGCTGGTTCCTCTCTGCTCCAGACTGACTGGACAACCAACGGTATGGACTAAGTGTCCAATGACGCATGAGTGTGTCATTGGAGGTGTCCCAAATGGCAACCTATGCCCTATGTAGTGCACTACTTTTCATAGGGCTCTGGTCAAAAGTAGTGCACTATATAGGGAATAGAGTAGCATTTGGGGTGAAGATATTGCTTTTCGACGGTTGATGGTAAAAGTTGAATCCAGAAATAACAGATCCCTTTAGCACATTGAATGAGTGACTGTCATACTGTTCATTATCCTCCAAACATATTTCAATAAACTTGACCACAACTGTTTTTATTATGTCATTAAAAAGTCTTAGTCCATTGTGTGACAATGATTTCAAGGTCCTGAACAGTCAAAATGATGTTTTTTCATGGAATGTGATGATATTTGAAGGAAACCAGATCAAAGTATGAAGAATAACTGTTTCTTCTACACTGATAAAGTTTGATCAGAAAATTACTGGTCCCCTCCCCGATGTCAAACACTTGGATCCATTAAGGGGTCATCAATTTAACACATTTTAATACAACAATGGTAACACGATATTCTCTTACCTAATTTAAATAAGTAGCACCAACAAAGAAGGCGTGTTTGCAGAGAGGCTAAATAGCTACTCTACTTACTGGTGCCAGAATTTGACTGTAGGGTGTCAGAAAATCTTATTAAAAGTTTACCTTGTTCATCTATGGCAAAGATACTTACACATTTCCCCTTTCATCTGTGTCTGGTGTTAGCTAGTTACTGGCTAGCTAGGGCTTGTCAAGTGAACACAGCCATCAGTGCTGCTGTGAACCACATCACAAGAGACATGCCAAAATGGGGAGATATATTTTTTATTATGTAAACAATGCAATTAAAAAAAAAAACATTTTTTAACCCCTTTTTCTCCCCAATTTCGTGGTATCCAACTGGAATTTACAGTCTTGTCCCATCGGTGCAACTCCCGTACGGACGCGGGAGAGGCGAAGGTCGAGAGCCGTGCGTCCTTCGAACCACAACCCGGCCAAGCCGCACTGCTTCTTGACACAATGCCCACTTAACCTGGAAGCCAGCCGCACCAATGTGTCGGAGGAAACACCGTACAACTGGCAACCGTGTCAGCGTGCACTGCGCCCGGTCTGCCACAGGAGTCGCTAGTGCGCGATGGGACAAGGACATCCCTGCTGGCCAAACCCTCCCCTAAACCGGACGACGCTGGGCCAATTGTGCGCCGCCCCATGGGTCTCCCGGTCGTGGCCAGCTGTGACAGAGCCTGGACTCGAACCCAGAATCTCTAATGGCACAGCTAGCACTATTATGTCGTGCCTTAGACCACTGCGCCACTCGGGAGGCCTAATTGATGCAATATCAATGTTGTTTGGGTTGCTTTGTGTCTCACCAAATTTGCTGGAGATGATTTCACTGCTAACTGCATCCAAGTTGCTTGACATAGGCGTTTCAAAGAGCTGTCAGTCAAGGCGAGCTCATGAATATAAGCTCCCCGCCCACTCAACCTGCCTTTTCAAACTTCTGGTAGTTAGCCATGAGAGAATGACTTTTCAGAATTACTGTTCAGGATCTTTAATAAAAAACATCTGAATACATCGGCTCTAAATGTATACAAACAAAACGATGTCAGCGGACGCTATAACTCCATGTCTTTATGTACATCGATGTGCAAACGTCGCCATGTAGAGTAGTCGGACTTTCTTATAACGAGCATCTGGTCACAGGCACCCTTTTCACACTACCGTGCTGAACAAAACCAAACTGTTGTCACATTGTCCTTTTCAGGTAGGTTGCAGCAACCATGGCGCAAGCCATATCAGTACAGCTTAGTTTGGCTCTGATCGGTTATTTGCAGTTGTGTGAAAAGCAATTGGACAAGTCCTCACATGTCCATTCTTTACGGTCATGTAGCCACTGTTACCCATAGACCCAGAACTCACCAGTGACCTCTAGTGGGGCTGTACTGCATGGCCGCTCTCTAGCTCTTCACCTCACTGTTCTTTAGAGACTCCAGCAGGCCCTTTATCCTCTCGCTGGCCGGCTCCCTCTTCCTCTTCTTACGACCTTTAACCCCGGCCACCTGGGAGACCGAGGGCATGAGGAGCGCTGCCAGGCCCCAGGGGGCGTTGTTTCTGGTAGCGCTGCCGCCGTGCGGTACGTTGAACTCCCGCTGCTGCAGCATCCAGGCGCTCTCCCGGCACAGCGCCACGAAGCGCTCCAGCTGCGTTCCGTTAACGTTCTTACTGACGTTCAGCGCGGGCTCAAAGGGGTTCTGGATGTGCAATGGGGACATTTCGGGTTTGTTTTGCTCCCTGCCCTGTGAGACCGAGAGAAAGAAAGAGAAAGTAAGATATTGAAAGAGAGCAAGCGAGAGAAGGAGAAAGCGTGAGATGAGAGAGAGAAAAAGAGAGAAAAAGTAAGAGGGAACGAGATGGTGAAAGTGAGAAAGAGCTGTCAAAACACCAACTGGTCTTTATACATGGTCCATCCATCTTATTGGTCACGCTGGTGAGGTCAGGTGTTTTGTGGCTGTTGTTATCTATGCCACATGGGCTCAGATAGAATGGATTGGGCTGGTCTGAGTCTGGCACAGACTCTCCTCTTCCCAGGCCAGGCTAACACGTGGCGATGTCTGCGTTCTAAATGGCTCCCTATTCCCTATATAGTGCCCTACTTTTGACCAAGGCCTATAGCGCTCTGGTCAAAAGTGGTGCACTATGTAGAGAATACGATGCCATCTGGGACACAGCCAGTGTCAGCTTAGCTATGAGGAACGAGCCTGGGGGCAGCACCAGCAGGGTAGACACAGATTCACCACGCCTCATCTATCATACCACTGACCCTCTCTGACACCATCACTAGGCTGGTCCTAGATCTGTTTCTGCCATCTTGCTAAGTCCTTGTCACGCATGACAGCAAGGCTACACCATTGCTGCTTTGGATAATGTGTCTGTGACACGGGGATAGGGTGCCATTCAGGACGTAAGCAGAGCCCTCCAAGGTTCTATGCACGCAACCTACCCACCTGGGTTCAAATAGAGTTGGTGTTCTTTCAAAAGCTTTAGCTGCTGCCCGATCGAGCTTGCCTGACGAAATGGAACCAATGGAATAGTCCCAAAGGTGCAACACTCCAGCCTGGCTCCATCGAACCACACAAGGTATTCGACACTAAACAAGTACTATTTGAATTCAGGTCAAACATGGCCTGCAAAACATCTAACTCCTATCTAAGCCTGGGGGTTGTAACAAATAAATAAAAAAGGCTGACTGGATAGACGGCGAGAGAAAGAGAGAGGTGGAGCCTCCAGCTCCATTGGATGGAGGGTTTGACGACCATGGAGCATAAAGCCATCAGTCAGAGAGAGAGGTGGAGCAGGTAGAGAAGAGGGGGAAGAGAAGGTAGGTAGAGGGAGACAGGAGAGAGACAGCACACAGTAAAGATGATTGATGGTGGTTTCTCGACTACTGAAAGGCAATGGCCATCACGCTTCCTACAGGCCTTCCTTCAATACGTCAATCCCGACCCTGGGACATGCACACGACTGACCCCAGGTTAACGTCTTTACTACACTACATCTTTAGACTAAGGAGGAGCGACAATGAAAATGAGCAACCAAGCAAAAAAAAATTAACTGGGTAAATGGTATCCAAATGAACAGGCGTCTAAGACTGAATAGACACGCTGTGTGTTTTTGCTTACTGAGCGTGAATAACTAGAGGTTGGGTTCATATAGAGATGGGTGGAGGAGGAGCAGCCATCAATCACACAGTCCTCGGACAGCTGTAGTCTTAGCAGGCACCGAGGGATGTCAGTGTGATGTTGGCGTGTGATCGACAAACAACACTTTACGACCACTAGCTTCCCCTCAGAGCTGGCCAGTTATAAACTATGGCAATTAGGCACAGGGGTGAAAGAGTCTGTGTAGAGCTAAAAGAAAGAGGTTATTTCTGTTTAAAGCTTTCAGTGAAGCACTGTCACCTTATGTCTAAGGATGAATGGAGAAACAGAATGACTTTCTAGTTGACGCAGATTAAAACTAAAATGTTGTGCGTGTGTACACATGCTTTATACTTAAAAGGTTAAATTATTATTATTTTTATTTAATTAGGCAAGTCAGTTAAGAATAAATTCTTATTTACACTGACGGCCTTCAATCACGGACGGATGTGATGCAGCCTGGATTCGAACCAGGGATCATTGTAAACCATTGTAAACCTGCCACACACACACACACACACACACACACACACACACACACACACACACACACACACACACACACACACACACACACACACACACACACACACACACACACACACACACACACACACACACACACACACACACACACACACACACACACACACACACTTATTAAACATAAGAATGAGTGAGAGTCGTCACAACCCGGCTCGTGGAAAGTGACAGAGCTCTTCTAGGACCAGGGGACAAATAATAATAATCAATAATTTTGCTCTTTATTTAGCCATCTTACATATAATACTACTTGCTCATTGAAAATTGTGAATAACCGCAGGTTATAACTCTGCAATGTTGGTTTGTTTTGGAGTGAGTCTCTGTCTGATTTTTTTTTTTTTTACACACACAGTGTGTACCTGTATTTAGTGTTCATGCTAGTGAGGGCTGAGAATCCACTCTCACATAGGTTCATGGTTGTAAAGGGCATCAGTGTCTTAACAGCGTGATTTGCCAAGGCAGGAAACTCTGAGCGCAGCCCAATCCAGAAATCTGGCAGTGGCTTCTGATTAAATTCAATATTCACAGAACCACTTGTTGCAATTTTTGATGAGGCTCTCTTGTTCAGATATCGGTAAGTGGACTGGAGGCAGGGCATGAAAGGGATAACGAATCCAGTTGTTTGTGTCATTCATTTGGGAATGTACCTGGGTAATTGTGCACCCAACTCACTCAGGTGCTTCGCAATAACAGACTTGACAATGTCCGTAAGCTTGAGTTCATTTCCACACAAAAAATAATACAATGATGGAAAGACCTGTGTTATCCTTAATGCAGACAGAAGAGAGCTCCAACTTCATAATCATAGCCTAATCATAATCACTACCGGTAAAACGTTTTTGAACACCTACCCATTCAAGGGTTTTTCTTTATTTGTACTATTTTCAACATTTTAGAATAATAGTGAAGACATTAAAACTATGAAATAACACATATGGAATCATGTAGTAACCAAAAAAGTGTTAAACATATTTAAATATACACTGCTCAAAAAAATAAAGGGAACACTTAAACAACACAATGTAACTCCAAGTCAATCACAATTCTGTGAAATCAAACTGTCCACTTAGGAAGCAACACTGATTGACAATACATTTCACATGCTGTTGTGCAAATGGAATAGATAACAGGTGGAAATTATAGGCAAATAGTAAGACACCCCCAATAAAGGAGTGGTTCTGGAAGTGGTAACCACGGACCACTTCTTAGTTCCTATGTTTCCTGGCTGATGTTTTGGTCACTTTTGAATGCTGGCGGTACTTTCACTCTTGTGGTAGCATGAGACGGAGTCTACAACCCACACAAGTGGCTCAGGTAGTGCAGCTCATCCAGGATGGCACATCAATGCGAGCTGTGGCAAGAAGATTTGCTGTATCTGTCAGCGTAGTGTCCAGAGCAAGGAGGCGCTACCAGGAGACAGGCCAGTACATCAGGAGACGTGGAGGAAGACGTAGGAGGGCAACAACCCAGAAGCAGGACCGCTACCTCCGCCTTTGTGCAAGGAGGAGCAGGAGGAGCACTGCCAGAGCCCTGCTAAATGACCTCCTGCAGGCCACAAATGTGCATGCTCAAACTGTCAGAAACAGACTCAGTGAGGGTGGTATGAGGGCCCGACATCCACAGGTGGGGGTTGTGCTTACAGTCCAACACCGTGCAGGACGTTTGGCATTTGCCAGAGAACACCAAGATTGGCAAATTCGCCACTGGCGCCCTGTGCTCTTCACAGATGAAAGCAGGTTCACACTGAGCACATGACAGAGTCTGGAGACACCGTGGAGAACGTTCTGCTGCCTACAACGTTCTCCAGCATGACCGGTTTGGCGGTGGGCCAGTCATTGTGTGGGATGGCATTTCTTTGGGGGGGGGGGGTACAGCCCTTCATGTGCTCGCCAGAGGTAGCCTGACTGCCATTAGGTACCGAGATGAGATCCTCAGACCCCTTGTGAGACCATATGCTGGTGCGGTTGGCCCTGGATTCCTCCTAATGCAAGACAATGCTAGACCTCATGTGGCTGGATTGTGTCAGAAGTTCCTGCAAGACGAAGGCATTGATGCTGTGGACTGGCCCGCCCGTTCCCCAGACCTGAATCCAATTGAGCACATCTGGGACATCATGTCTCGCTCCATCCACCAACGCCACGTTGCACCACAGACTGTACAGGAGATGGCGGATGCTTTAGTCCAGGTCTGGGAGGAGATCCCTCAGGAGACCATCCGCCACCTCATCAGGAGCATGCCCAGGCGTTGTAGGGAGGTCATACAGGCACATGGAGGCCACACACACGACTGAGCCTCATTTTGACTTGTTTTAAGGACATTACATCAAAGTTGGATCAGCCTGTAGTGTGGTTTTCCACTTTAATTTTGAGTGTCACTCCAAATCCAGACATCCATGGGTTGATACATTTGATTTTCATTGATCATTTGTGTGATTTTGTTGTCAGCACATTCAGCTATGTAAAGAAAAAAGTATTTAATAAGAATATTTCATTCATTCAGATCTAGGATGGTGTTATTTTAGTGTTCCCTTTATTTTTTTGAGCAGTGCATTTTATATTTGAGAATCTTCAAATAGCCACCCGTTGCCTTGATGACACTCTTGGCATTCTCTCAACCAGCTTCAACTGGAATGTTTTTCCAACAGTCTTGAAGGAGTTCCCACATATGCTGAGCACTTGTTGGCTGCTTGTCCTTCACTCTGCAGCCCGACTCATCCCAAACCATCTCAATTTGGTTGAGGTTGGGTGATTGTGGAGGCCAGGTCATCTGATGCAGCACTCCATCACTCTCCTTGGTAAAATAGCCCGTACACAGCCTGAAGGTGTGTTGGGTCATTGTCTTGTTGAAAAACAAATGATAGTGGGACTAAGGGCAAACCAGATGGGATGGTGTATCGCTGCAGAATGCGATGTTGGCATGATGGTTAAGTGTGCCATGAATTCTAAATAAATCACAAGCAGTGTCACCAGCAAAGCACCCCCACACCATAACACCATCCTCTCCATGCTTTATTGGTGGGAAATACACATGTGAAGATCTCACAAAGACACGGTGGTTGGAACTTAAAATTTAATTATTTTTTTTTAAACTCCAGACCAAAAGGACAAATATCCACTGGTTTAATGTTCATTGCTCGTGTCTCTTCTTATTATTGGTGTCCTTTAGTAGTGGTTTCTTTGCAGCAATTTGACCATGAAGGCCTGATTCACTCAGTCTCTTCTGAATAGTTGATGTTGAGATGTGTCTGTAACTTGAACTCTGGAAGAATTTATTTGGGCTGAAATTTCTGAGGCTGGTAACTCTAATGAACTTCTCCTCTGCAGCAGAGGTAACTCTGGGTCTTCCAGTCCTGTGGCGGTCCTCATGAGAGCCAGTTTCATCATAGCGATTGATGGTTTTTGCGACTGCACCCTAAGAAACTTTCAAAGTTCTTGACATTTTCTGTATTGACTGACCTTCATGTCTTAAAGTAATGGACTGTCATTTCTCTTTGCTTATTTGAGCTGTCCTTGCCATATAATGGACTTGGTCTTTTACCAAATAGGGTTATCTTCTGTATACCCCCCCTACCGTGTCACAACACAACTGATTGGCTCAAACGCATTAAGAAGGAAAGAAATTCCACAAATGAACTTAACAAGGCACGCCTGGTAATTGAAATTAATTCCAGGTGACTACCTCATGAAGCTGGTTGAGAGCATGCCAAGACTGTGCAAAGCGTGGCTATTTGAAGACCCAAATATAATATATATTTTGATTTGTTTAGTTTAACACTTATGGTTACTACATGATTCAATGTGTTATTCATAGTTTTGATGTCTTCACTATCATTCTACAATGTAGAAAATAGTAAAAAAATAAAAATAAAAATAAAACCTTGAATGAGTAGGTGTTCTAAAACTTTTGACCGGTAGTGTAGTTCCGGAGAGTCATTCAGGCGAGAAAAATCCCCCAGATAGGCCAGTCGTGTGACAAACTCCTCATGCAAGCGGTCAGACAAGCGAAAATTATGGTCAGTAAAGAAAACAAACTAATCTCTCAATTTAAAAAAAACGTGACAATACTTTGCCCCTTGATAACCAGCGCGTACTTATGTAAGTTGTAAAAGCGCTACATGGTCGCTGCCCAAATCATAGCATAACATAGAAAATACACGAGCGTTCAGGGGCTTTGCTTTAACAAAGTTAACCATTTTTCACTGTAGTGTCCAAAACGTCTTTCAAGCTGTTGGCAGCAAGAGCCTCTCGGTGGATGCTGTGAAGTGCCCAAGTGAAGTCAGGAGCAACTGCTTGCACGCACGTTACCACTCCAATATGTCTCCCTGGCATGGCTTTGGTACCAACACATCTTGACCATCAGAGTCCATTTCATTTCACAAAGCTGTCCAGTACTTTAAAATATCCTCTCACGTTGTCCTGGTTTCCCCCATAAACGTAATGGACATATACCAGGAGCTGAGCCAAGCCCGCCACGTCTGTTGACTCATCCAGCTGTAATGCATAGAATTCACTGGCTTGTATGTGAAGCACTAACTGTTTCAAAACATCTCCTGCCATGTCACTGATGCGTCGTGAAACTGTTGTTTGATGGAGACATTGTCTGTATAGTTTTTTTGGCCTTTTCCTCCATTTTGTCCCAGCCATATCTGTGGCAGCAGGAAGTCCTCCACAATAGTACGGGGCTTGCCTGTCTTAGCCACTCGGTAGCTCACCATATGAGACACTTCTAGCCCCTTCTTATTAATGGTATCTGTTGATTTTATACATTTATTCTACAACAAAAAAAACTCAACCAAATGTATAGCCCAGTTGGATAATATAAATGTACTGTTTGAAAAAATATATATATAATTTTTCGTTTTAAAATGTGAATCACATTTTTATTTGGCGTACCCCCGACGGCATTGCTCATACCCCTGGGGTTTGGGAATACCCGATTTAGACCATACGCAGGTCATAACAAGTTTAAACCGGTGCGCTGGTAAAACTTTTGAGTAGCCGTCAAAACTCAAATCTTTAACCAGAGATTTAAACATGTTTAAAAAAAAAGAGTATATGGCGAAGACGCACTAGGCATGTTTCTCTCCACTAATGCACACTGACTCCCGACAATTAGTGCGCATTCATTGTTTGTCTGTGTGTTACCTTTCTGATATTGATCGACATGCGGTTGAACGCGAAGGTTCCATAGAACTCAAAGAACTCCTGCAGCAGTTGCTCTGAAAGGAAGTACAAAAGAGTATGTTAAGAAATACCACATTCATACGGATGAAGAAACCTGTTTCCGTGTGGAAATAAAATACAAAATAATCACATTTATGGGCCCACCTAATGTCTCTGTGTTGTCTTGCAGTCGTATTTTTGTGAAGTCGCTGACAAATGTGCAGTCGTTTCCCTCGATGACACTCTTATCTAGAGGGCCTTGTAGAAAAGGGTGGGGTGGGGGAGCACAAGGTAAATCAGAAGGTATACACCACAAGGTAAGACACACTACACACAGGGTAAATGACACATTACACATGCAGGGCCTTGTATAAGAGAAAGGGGAAAGCTTAAATGACATACAATATACTAGATGTCTAGTACCTAATCTTTGTCTTGTTCAGGCTGCCCAAGGTTTCCGAGCCAGTCACGCGTGCACCTCAGCCACACTCAAGGTACTAAACGACACCATAACCGCCATCGATAAAAGACAGTACTGTGCAGCCGTCTTCATCGACCTTGCCAAGGCTTTCGACTCTGTCAATCACCATATTCTTATCGGCAGACTCAGTAGCCTCGGTTTTTCGGATTACTGCCTTGCCTGGTTCACAAATTACTTTGCAGACAGAGTTCAGTGTGTCAAATCAGAGGGCATGTTGTCCGGTCCTCTGGCAGTCTCTATGGGGGTGCCACAGGGTTCAATTCTCGGGCCGACTCTTTTCTCTGTATATATCAATGATGTTGCTCTTGCTGCGGGCGATTCCCTGATCCACCTCTACGCAGACGACACCATTGTATACACTTTCGGCCCGTCATTGGACACTGTGCTATCTAACCTCCAAACAAGCTTCAATACCATACAACACTCCTTCCGTGGCCTCCAACTGCTCTTAAACGCTAGTAAAACCAAATGCATGCTTTTCAACCGATCGCTGCCTGCACCCGCATGCCCGACTAGCATCACCACACTGGAGGGCTCCGACCTTGAATATGTGGACACCTATAAGTACCTAGGTGTCTGGCTAGACTGCAAACTCTCCTTCCAGACCCATATCAAACATCTCCAATCGAAAATCAAATCAAGAATCGGCTTTCTATTCCGCAACAAAGCCTCCTTCACTCATGCTGCCAAGCTTACCCTAGTAAAACTGACTATCCTACCGATCCTCGACTTCGGCGACGTCATCTACAAAATTGCTTCCAACACTCTACTCAGCAAACTGGATGCAGTTTATCACAGTGCCATCCGTTTTGTCACTAAAGCACCTTATACTACCCACCACTGCGACTTGTATGCTCTAGTCGGCTGGCCCTCGCTACATATTCGTCGCCAGACCCACTGGCTTCAGGTCATCTACAAGGCCATGCTAGGCAAAGCTCCGCCTTAGCTCACTGGTCACGATGGCAACACCCATCCGTAGCACGCGCTCCAGCAGGTGTATCTCATTGATCATCCCTAAAGCCAACACCTCATTCGGCCGCCTTTCGTTCCAGTACTCTGCTGCCTGTGACTGGAACGAATTGCAAAAATCGCTGAAGTTGGAGACTTTTATCTCCCTCACCAACTTCAAACATCAGCTAGCTGAGCAGCTAACCGATCGCTGCAGCTGTACATAATCTATTGGTAAATAGCACACCCATTTTCACCTACCTCATCCCCACAGTTTTTATTTATTTACTTTTCTGCTCTTTTGCACACCAATATCTCTACCTGTACATGATCATTTATCACTCCATTGTTAATCTGCAATTATTCGCCTACCTCCTCATGCCTTTTGCACACATTGTATATAGACTCCCCTTTTTTTCTCTGTGTTATTGACTTGTTAATTGTTTACTCCATGTGTAACTCTGTGTTGTCTGTTCACACTGCTATGATTTATCTTGGCCAGGTCGCAGTTGCAAATGAGAACCTGTTCTCAACTAGCCTACCTGGTTAAATAAAGGTGAAAAAAAATATAAAAAATCCGGTCCCGGAGGGCCAAAACACTTCTGGATTCTACTTGGTAGTTAATTGCACTCACCTGGTGTCCCAGATCTGAATTAGATCTGAATTAGTCCCTGGATGAAAAACAGAAGTGTCACAGCCCTTCAGTACCAGAATTGGGCAGCCTGAACAAGACAAAGATTAGGTCTACATAAAATCTGTTTTATTATTTGCCCGATTCTGTTTTTCCCCCCAAATTCAGTTCTCTCCCTTTAGTTTTTCCAGGTTTTAGGTCTCAAAATCAAACTTTAATAGAAAACAACAAAAGTGAATGTTCTAAGTCCAGAACAATGCTTAACCCTATACATTCATACCTGTATACAGGTTGAAAATGGCTGATTTGGGAACCAATAAGCATTGGAACAAAACGGCTGTAAAGTAAAATGCTATCAGTGGAGGCTCCACATAGGAGGAAGGGGAGGACCATCCTCAGTGAATTTCATAAAAATAATGAAACTTTTTTTAAAGTTATCATTTTTAGATAAAACTATACTAAAACACACTGTTTTGCGATTAAGGTCTAGAGTAGCCTCAGCAGCACTCTGTACGGTAGCAACATAGCGTAGCCGGAGGACAGCTACCTTCTGAGTCCATTTGGGTACATTGACTTCAATACAAATCCTAGAAGGCTCCTGGTTCTCACCCTCTGCCATAGACTTGCACTGTAATTATGACAACTTCCGGAAGATGTCCTCCGACCTAATAGAGCTATTGCAGTATGAACTGGCATGTTGTCCACCAAATCAAAGGATCAGAGAATTGATCTAGTACTGAAAGCATAAGCTACAGCTAGCTAGCACCGCAGTGCATAAAATGTGATGAGTAGTTGACTCAAAAGAGAGAGAAAGACAATAGTTGGAAAAGTTTTCAACAAATTAATTTCTTCCAAAATTAAAAAAGAGAGCTAGTCACATTTTGTAGTACATATATACAGTACCAGTCAAAAGTTTGGACACCTACAGGTGGTCCTGTAGCTCAGTTGGTAGAGCATCGCGCTTGTAACGCCAGGGTAGTGGGTTCGATCCCCGGGACCACCCATACGTAGAATGTATGCACACATGACTGTAAGTCGCTTTGGATAAAAGCGTCTGCTAAATGGCATATATTATTATTATTATATTACTCATTCAAGGATTTCGCTTTATTTTTTACATTGTAGAATACTAGTGAAGACATCAAAAACTATGAAATGACACATATGGAATCATGTAGTAACCAAAAAAAAGTGTTAAATAAAAATATATTTTAAATTTGAGATTCTTCTAAGTAGCCACCCTTTGCCTTGATGACAGCTTTCCACACTCTTTGCACCTACACCCCATTTTCCAGGAATATTCTTATCATGTTACTGAATGTATCCAGAGTATTTTCGGATTTTGTTGTCAACAAATGCAGTGAAAATAACAGTAAATGTAAAATACACATTTAAAATCAACAGTGTAATGTTCATATTCAGTCATGAACTGTCATGCACTCACCTTTTGTCTCATACATATCCCCATTGACGCCAAACTGTTCGCTTTCAATTGCTACCATGGTTATGCATATGCTTTTTATATTTCTTCTGAAAGAAACAGTTTAATTAAGCCCTATCGATATAAGCCAAATCACATGAGTGTAAAGGAGACCACTGAGTTCTGTGGAAAATCTAAGAAATTTAGTGCACAGCAGCAAAAACAACACAGAGTTACACCTGGGATAAGCAAACGTACAGTTAATAACACAATAGAAAGAACTGCCAAATGGGGATTTATCTTGACGGAAAATGTTGTAGTTGGGGATGGACCAGTCGTGATGGATCAGCGGGGCTCCGCGTTGGCAACAAACGGTCCAGGCCAATTGGCAAAAGTATTGTTGCCCACAAAATTAGCAGGTATACCTCTTCAGCTAGCTGGGAGATGGGCCTAGCTCGAGGCTAGCTCAAGGCTAACAGGTGCTTGCTTCGGGACAGAGGCGTTAGCCAGCAGTAGCTAGTCAGTTGCAGCTAGCTAGCTAAGATGATCCGGTGTAATGGCCCAGAGCTTGCGGCAGGAATCCGGTGATGTGGTGGAGAAAAGCAGTCCGATATGCTCTGGGTTGATATCGCGCTGTGCTAAAGCTGGCTGGTGTCCGATCTAAAAAGGCGAAGACCGCTAGCCGTGGACAACAGCGACTACTAGCTAGTTAGCTGGCTAGCTTCTGGAGGAGGTTCCGGTTATAACGTATAAAAATAGCAGATCAGTACCACATTGGGTGATGCAGGTTGCAGGAAAGTATATTTAGATAGTCAGTGGAAAGTGAGATTAAAAATATGTACGAATAAAAAACACGAAACCGACTATTTACACGGGACGGGACAAGACAAACACACGTCCGACATCTTTGATTAACGTCTGGATTACGTTATTCCCTCCACAACGCAGATTTTTACAGAGCCTTAAAAGATTAATGTTGTCACTCAGAAAACTGACAGGCAAAGAGTGGGATGGATAGAGAGCAAAAAAGGAGGAAGAGATGTCAAAGAGAGCAATTACAAAACGAGAGAAAGAAGAGGGAAAACTGAAAAAAATTCTGATCAAGCTTGGCTCTCCATCAGAGCCTTGGTACCAATCTTCTTGACCATGTCAGCTGAGGGTCAGAGGAGAGGCTGGTGGTGTGTATGAATTGGCTGTGCGTGATTAAATAGATGCCCAATGCTGGGAGGGTCTTGGCCCCTGCCAGAGTGATGGGCCCTTTAAGCACTATGTGATGCTGCCTGGGATAGTGTCTCTGTCTAGGCTAAGGTGGATGGAGGGAGGGAGGAATGCAATTATCTGACAGCCAAGGAGACAAGGGAAGCAGGAGTATGAGCATCACTGCACTACACCAACACAGATATTTGTTGACAACGAGGCTCAACAATCAATTGCTTGAAATTAAATAAATAATAATTTAATAACCCAATTGCCACTCGCTCAGTGGTCCATTGCTACCCGCTGAATGTCAATTTCCACCTTTCTGAATACAACTAGGAAGTGTAACAATGCAGAACTACAGACTACTATTTGCTAGCTCTTTTGCAGGTGAGATACCGATAGTATTGATTGTTAAATTGTCCACAGTGCTCCATTGTAAAATACCTGCTAGTTCCTTGAGGTGGTCCAGGGTGGGTAGGATAGGAATAGTTCTCCTCTGGAGGAAGAATAGGACCATGACAGTGAGAGAGAAGTTTGAGATCCAGGCTCCAGGAATGCTGCTGGTGATACTGTGGGCCCGAGCCCAGCACCGGACACTGAACACCAGGCAACGCACCCGCCGGTCCAGCCCCCCATACAGGTACAGAAGCTCCGAGCTCTTCATCGCTACCCTGTGGACACACAGAATGACAGTTAAGACTACAGTAGTCTCATTAAATTATACACTTAACCCTGTCTGCGCCTTTAAATGGATCTTTCTTAAATTACTTTCTATCACCATTCCTAATATTAAAATTTATAACAGGTATAACATGCTATTTTCGATCTGATATATATTTGTTTGATATGATATAGTCTCTGTACAAAACTTCTCAATCTGATATGAGAAACCATGAAGGTTACATAAGTTGGTGAGAAGAGAATATGAAAGACAGTGGCACAATATCCTCCAGAGGGCAGCATTTAGCTGAACTTTACAATTCTCACTTAGTACCAAAACATCCCTCTATTTTGAAAGGTTCCGTATGACAAACCGTCCATAACCATACCCTTCTATGATTTAACATAATCATTGAGAAACGCGCTCTACTCTACTCTATTTCCTAATAAACTGAGGCGTGGGTGGGTTTGTTTCTGAACATTAGAAGGTGTGTATGTGGTAGCTTACCTCTCAGGCTAACCACAGTATCCGTCAGACCAAGAGAAGAAGTGAAACAACAAGCAGTCTCACTTCTCCCATCTCCCTTTTGCACTCTCTCGCTCTCACTCTCCCTCCCTGGAGCCCTCTCTCTCCCTCCCTCATTGGTGCCCTCTTTTTCTCCCTCCCTCCTTGGTGCCCTCTCTCTCTCTCC